>NW_027469605.1:0-91112 GCF_051020765.1 Lasioglossum baleicum
AGCATTTGTGATAGATACCTTAATTCGAGGATTGAATATTGAAACAGATTGTTACACCGTGTGAGAACGAAACAGTTGATATAAAACGAAACATTTTACCCAATGCCTTACCGACCGAGAAGATAACCAGCCGTACCGAGAGTACAGCTTCATGTTTAGAGAAACAAAATAGTATACAATTTAGTGACGGCACCATAAATTCATTTAAGAATTAGAAAATCGATCTTCGAAGCCTTGGAGAACGTTACCACATTCTGTTAGAGACAAACTGCTAAGTTAATAGCTTCAGCTATCCTGTACTTCGCAGAGGGAAAGCCGGTATTCCGGGAGTACCTCCGCTGAAGGGTATTGACCATACACACCATAATTCACTTTATAATTATTAAGGTACCGGTTCGAACCGCCGTAGAACATTATCAATTAACATAAGGCAATACTTTTTACCCAATACCATACCTTCCGAGATCCTAATCCGCTGTGGCGAGAGTCGAGCTTAGTGTTCACGGAAACAAATGCGTAGATATTTCAGCAGGCGGACACCTCAGTGCCACGTATGAATAGCAAAATCGAGGGTCAGGCTGGGGGAGAACGTTATCATCTTTTCTCTAGAGTCGTATGGCTATGTCAATAACGATTACTACCCTGCAGTGCCGAGAGTCAAACCAGGTACTCCGTGAGTCTAGGCGATGCACAGTATTGGTAATTGACACCATAAATCATATTTCGAATATTAAAGTCGATCGTAAAACCGTTGTACTACGTTACCTATTCATATCGAATCAATCATTCTTCCGAAGGCCTTACCTCCCGAGTAGTCCAACCCGCTGTAGAGAGTGCCATGCATAGTAATCACGGAAACAAATTAGTATACATTTTATAAGACGGCACTTTATTTTCATGTATGTATGGCAAAATCGAAAGTCAAACCGTTCGAGAATGTTGCCACCGTCTTCGAGAGTCGAACGGCTAAGTCAATTGCCTCATGTACCATACGATACCGAGAGTTAGACAAGGTACGTAGGCAGGAAATCAGCTGGAGAGTACATGCAATAGACACCTTAATTGACGGTATGACTATTAATCTACAGATCCAAGCCAATAAACAGAACAGTGTTGCCATTAGACACCTTAATTCACGGTTTTAATATGAAAGTAGAGAGACAGTCCAATTGAGATAGTTAGCAATTTGTATAAGATCAAACGTTTTACTGAATACCTTATACTGCGAATGTCTTATTCACTGTATATGAGAGTGTAGCATCGTGTACAGAGGAACAAATTATTATATACTGTGCAGACGGGCACCTTAATTTCAAGTATGAATTTGCAGATGGAGTGCCAAACGGTTCGAGAACGTTACCACGTGCTGTAAGAAACTAACGGCTAGACAGTACAGGCATTAGTATTCCTGTATAATAATATTCAGTGACGGGATCGTTCGTTTAATCCATGAATTTGAAGGTGGAGTGTCAAACCGTTCCTGAAAGTTACCACCTTCCTTGAGATTCGATCTGCTAACTCAATAGCTTCACCTACCCAGTGATTCGGAGAATCAAACCAGGTATTCTGGGAGAAAGTACGCTAAACATTTTTGGCAATAGACACCATAATTCACGGTTTGCATGTGAAAGTAGAGCGTCAATTCGATTGAGAATGTAACGAATTCTGTAAAGTCAAACGTTTTACCGAAGACCTTACCCTCCGTGTACGTAATTAGCTCTATCGACAATATAACTTCGTGATCAGAAATACAAATTAGTATACATTTTAGTGGCGGGCACATTAATTTCATGTAGGAAAGAGAAGATCGAGAGGCAAACCGATCCAGAACGATACCACCTTCTTGTGAAATCGCACATATAGCACAATAGCTTCACCTATCCTGCTGTACCGAGAGTCAAGCCAGGTATTTCGGGAATAAAACCGCTGAACAGTATTGGCAGTAGACACCTTAATTCTCGAGTTGAGTGTTAAAATAGAGCGTCAAACCGTTTGGAAACTTTACCAATTGGTATAAAGTCAGACGTTTACAGATAGCGTTAAATTCCGAGAATATCACAGGTATCATGGAGATTATGACTTCGTAAACTGAGATAGAAATAATTCTTCATTTCAGAGACGGGCACCTTAACTTCATGTCTGAATTAGAAGGTCGAGGGTCAAACGGTTCGAGAATGTTGACACATTCCTAGAGAGTCGAACGGCTAAGTCAATAGCTTCACCTCTCCTGCGACTCCTAAGTTAAAGCAGGTATTCCCGGTGTGATTCCGCTGAACAGCTTTGGGTATAAGCACCTTACTTTACGATTTGAATATTAAAGTAGAGCGTCAAACCGTTTTAGAGCGTTACCAATTGGTATATTATCAAATGATTTCAGAAGGTGATAACTTCCGCGAATCTCACCGGCTTCATCGAGAGATTGAGTTCGTGTTCAGTGAAAGAAACTAGTATTCATTTCAACGACTGCCACCTTCATTTCATCTATGAATTAGAAGGTCGATGGTCAGCCAGGCGCACATCGTTACCACCATTTCGGAAAGTCGCACAGCTAATCCAATAGATTCACCAATCCTGTTATTCCGAGTGTCAAACATGGTATTCCGGTAGAAAATCCGTTGATCAGTATGGGCAATAGGCACACTAATTCATTGTATGGATATTAAAGTTGAGCGTCAAAACCGACGAAGAACTTTACCAACTGGTATAAAGTTAAACTTTTGATCGTATAACTTATCGACCTAGAACGAACACCGAACTAGCGAGTGTCTTGCTTAGTGTTCACGGAAAGAAAATAGTAGTCGGTATAGCTGACGGAGACCTTATTTTCGTGTCTGAATAGCAAAATCGAGAGTCAAATTACTCAAGAAAGATACCACATTCTATCGGATTCGAGAGGCTAAGTTAATAGCTTCACGTATTCTATGATCCCGAGAGTCAAAATAGGCACTCTGGGAGTAAGTGGCGCGTACAGTATTGGCAATGGACTCCTTAATTCTCGGAGTCAATATTAAAGCAGACCGACAAACCGTTATAGATCGTTACCTTTATATAGTTATAGCTTTTACCGAAAGGCATACCAGCCGAGATTGTAAGCCTCCGCATCGAGGGTTTAAATTTGTGTTCAGAGAAACACATTAGTATACATTTTAATGATGGGCACCATAATTTCATGTATTATTTATAAGATCGAGAATCAAACCGTTCGAGGACGTTACCGCCTTCTTTGAGAGACGAACGCCTAAGTCCATAGCTTGTCGTATTCCAATATTCGAAGAGGCAAACCATGTATTCCCGGAGTAAATGCAACTAATTTGCTACCTTGAACACTGAGCAAGACACTTGCTTCAGCGGGTTGGGCTTCTCGGAGGTATGGCCTTCGGTAATAAGTTTGACTCTAAACTAAGAGATGAAGCTCTATAACCATCTTGCGCTCTACCGTCATATTCGTACCGTGAAATAAGCAGTCTTTTGCCAATATTGTCCAGCGGATGAGCTCCCGGAGTACCTGGTTTGACTTTCGGAATGACAGGATAGGTGAAGCTATTGTCTTGGCTGTTCGACTCTCACAGAAGGTAGTAACGTTCTCGAGCGGTTTGGCACTTGATCTACTAAGTGACATTTGAAATTAAGTTACTCGTCACTAAAATTTAGGCCATTTTGCTTCCATGACAACGAAGTTATATTCTCGGCACAGCAGGATATGTTCTCGGAAGATAATGCCTTCGGTAAAAAGTTTGACACTATACCAACAGGTAAGGATCATCGACGGCTTGAAACTGTACTTTAATCCTTACACCGTAAATTGGGGTGTCTATTGCAAATACCTAGCTTGACTATCGGAATCACGGGCGAGGTGAAGCAATTGACTTAGCGACAGTCAAAAGTGGTCGACACGTTCAGAAAGGTTTGACTCTCAATCATGAAATTGATACATGAAAATAAGGTGTCTGCCTGCTGAAATGTCTTCTAATTTCCATCCGTGAACACTAGGCCAGGCACTTCGTCCAGCGGATTAGGTTCTCGGCAGATAATGTGTTCGGCTAAAAGAATGATATTATAGCAATTGGTAATGTTCTCCGACGATTTTCCTCCCTACTTTAATACCCCTGGCGTGCATTAAGGCCTCTATTGCCAATACTATTCAGGGGATTTGCGTCACGAATACCTTGTTTGGCTCTTGGAATCACATGATAGGTGAAGCTATTGTCTTCGCTGTGCGTTTTTCAAAAAGGGTGGTAATTTCCTCAAGCGGTTTGACACTCCATCATCCTATTCATACATGAAAATAAGATGTCCGCCTGCTGAAATGTGTACTCAGTGCATCCTGTAAAAACCAGGCAAGACTATCACGTGTTCTCAGAAGTGAAGGTGTTGGGTAAGATTAATGAACTTATACTAATTGGGAATACTCTCTTACGGCTAGACTCTCTACTTTAATTTCGTATCGTGAATTAAGATGTCTATTGCCGGTACTGTACATTGCATTTAATCCCGTAATATCTGGTTTGACCCTTACACTCATATGATGGACTAAGCTATTGACTTATCTGCTCGGAACTCAAGGAAGGTGGCAACGTTCTCGAGCGGTTTGTCCCTCGATTTTCTAATTCATACATGAAATTATGGTGCCCGTCCCAATAATGTATACTATTGTCCTTCCCTGCATAATAAGTAATACTCTCGATACAGCGGGATAGTTTCTCGATGGAAAGCTTTGTGTGAAATGTTTGACTCTGTAGCTATAACTAACGTTATACCAGGGTATGGATCAGTAGACTAATACTGATACTGCAAGTTAAGGTGTCTATTGCCAATACTGATCAGATAATTCACCCCCAGAATAGCTCAACTGACTCGGGGACTCGTAGGATAGGTGAAGCTATTGACTCAGCCTTTCGGTTCTAACCGAAGGTGATATTGATCGCGAAAGGTGTGACCCTCGATCTTCTAATTCTTACATGAAATTAAGATGTCGTCACTATAACGAATACTAATGTGTCTCTCCAAACAGGAAGTTCTACTTGTGATACAGGGGGCTACTTTTGCGGCGGGTAAGGTCTTCGGTAGAACGTTTGACGTCATACGAATTTGTAACGATCTCAAACGGTTTGACGCTCGATCTTCTCATTCATTCATGATATCAAGTTGCCCCCCCCCCCGCCCCACAAAAGTGTATAGTTATTTGTATCCCTGAACACGATGTTATATTCTCGATACTCTGCGATAATATCTGGTATGGTAAGGTCTTCGGTACAGAATATGACGTTGTACGAATTGGTAACGTTCTCAAACGGTTTGGTGCTCTACCTTAGTATTCGAAGCCTGCATTATGGTGTCCATTGAAAATAGTGTATAGCGCATTGACTCCAGGAATTCCTTGACTGTCCTTCAGAATCTTAGGGTAGGTGCAGCTATTGTCTTAACCGTTCGTCTCTCACAGAATGTTCCATCGTTCCGGAGCTGTTTGACAGTCCATCATATAATTCGCACATGCAATTAATGTGGCTGTCACTAAAATAACATACTAATTTGTTTCTTTGAGCACATAGTTTTACCCTCAATACAGATGGATAGGCTTTCGGAGTGAAAGGCCATCAGTGTAACGATTGACTTTATACCAATTGGTAACGCGCTGAAACAGATTGCTGCGCTACTTTAATATTCGCACGGCGAATTAAAGTGCCTATTGCCAATACTGTTCAGCGGATTTTCTCCCGGAATACATGGTATGTCACTCAAAATCACAGGAAATGTGCAGCCATTGCATTATACATACGACTGTCAAAAGAGGTGGTAGAGATCTCGGACTATTTCATTCTCCATCTTCCTATTGATACATGTAATTAACGTGCTGGCCTACTAAATTGTCTACTAATTTGTTTCCGTGAACACTAAGCAAGACAGTTGCTGCAGCGAGATATGTTTTCGGAGGGTAAGGTATCCGGAAAAGAGTTATACCCTATACCGGTAAGTAACGTACTGCGACGGTTCGCATCTCTATATTACTATTTATACCGCAAATTAAGGTTCTATTACCAGTACTGTACTGCGGATAGACTCTCATAATTCATGGTTTGACTCTCAGTATCACAGGATATGTGAAGCAATTGACTTAGCCCTACGGATCTCAAGGAATGTGGTGACGTTCTCGAACGGTTTGACCATCTACCTCCTTATTTATGCATAAAATTAAGGTGCACGTCAGCAAACGTACACCAGTTCGTACGTCAGAATGCGCTTTTATATTCTCGATACAGCCGGTCAGTTTGTCGGAGAGTCAGACATTCTGTAAGGAGTTTAACCCTATACGATCTGGTAATGTTCTACAACGGCTTGACGGCCAGTATCAATATTCAAACCGTGAATTAAGTTGTCCATTGCCAATAATGTAGAGGGAATTTACGCCAGGAATACCTGGTTTGACAGACGGAAAGACAGAATGGTTGAAGCTATTCTCTTAGCCGCTTTATTCTCCAAGACGGTGGTGACGAACTGTAACGTTCTGACCCTCGATATTCTAATTCATACACGACGTTAACGTGCCCGTCACTGAAATGGATACTATGTTCTTCCTCTGGAAACGATGATATACTCTCGTCCCAGCGGGACAGGTTCTCGGAAGGTAAGGCCTTCGGTAAATCGTTTGACTTTATACAAATCGGTAACGCTTTCAAGCGATTTGACGTTCTATTTTAATATTCAAGCCGTGAATTAAGGTGTCTCCTGCCAAAACTGTTCAGCGCACTTACTCCCGGAATACCTTGTCGGACTCTCGAAATCAGAGCATAGGTGAAGCTATTGACGTAGCTATTCGTCTCTCGTACAAGGTAGCAACGTACTAGAGCAGGTTGACACTCGATCTTATCATTTATACATCAAGTATTGGTGCCCGACACAAAACGGTCTAACGCTCCACTTTAATATTCAAACCGGGAATTAAGGTGTCTATTGCTAATATTGCTCAGCCCATTTGCTCCCGGAATTCTCGGTCTGACCCTCGGAATAAAAGGGGCAGTGAAGCTACTGACGCAGCAGCACGAATCTAAAATTAGCTGCTAACGATCTCGAACAGCTTGACACTCAATTTTGCTATTCGTACGTGAAGCTGAGGTGTCTGTCTGCCGAAAAATGTTTACTTATTTGTTCGCGTGAAAACTAAAATAGACACTCGCTGCAGCAGGGCAGATTCTCGGAAGGTAATGTATTTCTTGAAAAGAGTTACCTTATTTTGATTGATAATATTGACCGGCGGTTTGACTCCATGTATGAATTACACGATCGAGTGTCAAACCTTTCGAAAACGTTACTACATTCCTTAAAATCGAACGTCTGAGTCAATAGCTTCACCTATCTTGTGATTCGGAGAGACAGACCAGGTATTCCGGGAGCAATTCCGCTGAATAGTATTGGCAGCAGTATTTTCAATGTGCAGAGTCCAACAGTCGTAGAGGGTTAGCTATTGGTAGAAGGTCAAACGTTATACCTAGAGCCTTACTTTCCGCGAACCTGACCAGCTGTATAGAGAGTATAACTACGTGGCAGGAAAAAAAATTACTCTATGTATTAATGACGGGCCCCTTACTAGCATGTACGAGTATGAAGATCGAGGGTCGAACCGACCGAGGGCGTCACCACCATCTGTGAGAATCGAACGACTAAGTCAGTAACTACCCCTATCCTGCGATTCCGATACTCAAACCACGTATTCCGGGAACAAGTTCGCTGAACAGTATTCGCAATAGACACCTTAATTAACGGTTTGAATATTAAAGTAGAGTGTCAACACATTTGAGGGCGTTACACATTGGTGTAAAGCCAAACGTTTTACCGAAGGTCTTACTTTCACCGAATCACACTGACTTCATCAAGAGAATAAGTTCGTGTTCAGAAGAGGAAATTAGTATTCATTTCAAGGACGGGCACCTCAACTTCATGTATGAATTAGAAAATCGAGGGTCATACCGTTCGGGAAAGTTGCGCCCTTCTGTGACAGACGATAGGCTGCGTCAGCAGCTTCACGTGTTCTGCGATTCCGATAGTCAGTCTAGGTATTCCGAATGTACATCCGGTGAGGAGTATTGCCAATAGACACCGCAAGTCACGGTTTGAATAGTAATGTATAGCGTCAAACCGTTTGAGATCATTGCCAATTGCTATGAGGTCAAACACACTACCGATGGCCTTACCTTCGGAGAAGCTACCCCGCCGATTCGAGAGTATAACTTCGTGTTCAGAGAGAGAAATTTGTCTTCATATTCTGTGACGGGCACATTAATTTCATTCATGAATCAGGCGATCGTGGGCCAAACAGTTCTAGAACGTTGCCACATTCTTCGAGACTCGAACGGGCAAGTCAATATCTTCATATCTCCTGTGAGTCCGAAAGTGAAACGATATTTTCCTGAAATAAATGCACTGAAGAGTTATGGCAATGGACCCCTTAATTCACGGTATGAATAATAAATTGCAGAGTGAAACCACTGAAAACCGTTACCAATTAGTATAACGTCTAACTCCCTTCGGAATACCTTATCTTCCGAGAAGATAACCCGCCGTATAGAGTGTAACTTCTTGTTCAGAGAAACACATTAGTTTGCAGTTTAGCGACTGGCACCATAATTTTGTGTATGACATAGAAGATCGAGGATCAAAACGTTCCAGAACGATACCACATTCTTTGAGAGTCGATCGGCAATGTCAATAGCTTAAGGTATCCTTGGATTCCGAGAGTCAATCCAGGTATTCCTGGAGTATGTCCGCTGAAGAGAATTGGAAATGCACACATTATGCCACGATTTCAATATTAAAGTAGAGCGTCAAATCGTTTGAGAGCGTTACCAATTCGCATGAAGCGCAAACCTTTTACCGAAGGCCTCACTTTCCAAGCACCTAACCAGATGTAGCGAGTATCATACTTAGTTCTCACGGAAACAAATTGGTAGACGTGTTAGCAGACAGACACCATAATTTCATGTATAAATATCAAAATCGAGAGTCAAACCGTTAGAGAAAGATTCCAGCTTCATTGGCTGTCGAAACGCTAAGACAATAGCTTCACCTATCCTGTGACAGTAATAGTCAAATCAGGTATTCTGGAAGTCAATCCGCTGTACAATATTGGTGGCAGACACCTTAATTCACGATATGAATATTAAAGTCGACCGTCGAACTACTGCAGAGCATTACCTGTTTGTATAGTGTCTATCATTTTACCGAAAGCCATTACCTTTGGGGCAGATAACCCACCGTATAGGAAGTATAACGTCGTGTTCAGAGAAGCAAGTTGGTCTACATTTTAGTGACGCGCACCTTAGTATCATGTGTGAGTTCGAAGATCCGGGGTCAGACGATCGAGAACGTGGCCACCTTCATTGAGATTTGAACTGCTAAAGCAACGGGTTCATTGACAGTCGAACGGGCAGGATTGTAGCTTCAGCCATCCCGTGACTCCGAGAATCAAACCTAGTATTCCAGGAGTAAATCCGCTGAACGGTATTTATAACAGACTCCTTAATTCATGGTATGACTATTAAATTAGAACTTAAAACCGTTTGAGAACGTTATCATTTGGTATAACGACATACTATTAACCTGATACCTTACCTTCAGAGCACATAATCTGCTTTATCCTGGGTATAACTCTGTGTTGAGCGATACAAATTAGAAGACATTTTAGTGACGGGCACCTTAACACTCCGGGATACAGATTGACTGTATACCATTGGGTATCGTTTTACAACGGTATGGCAGTCTACTCTAATATTCATTCGGTGAATTAAGTTGTCTATTACCAAAACTGTTTAGCGAATTTACTCCCGGAATACATGGTTTGACTCTCGGAGATACAGGATAGGTGATCCTATGGACTTAGCAATTCAATTCCCAAAGAAGCTATTGTGTTAGCTGTTCAAATATCATGGAAGGTGGTCACGCTGTCAAACGGTTTGATCCTGGATCATCAAATTCATACGTGACAATAAGGTGCCCATCACTAAAATGTATACTAATTTGCTTCTCTGAACACGAAGTCAAACTCCCAATATAGCGAATCAGCTACATGCATGGTAAGGTCTTCGGTAAAGTGTTTGACTGTATATGAATAGGTAAAGTTCTACAACGAACAGTGAATGATGGTACGGCAGATCGACAACACTACTGTATGGTCACAGTTAATTTCTAAAGACACGATTTTGAGCTGCATGCAATTCATTCTCATTTTTATATTTATATACTAGTACTGCAATTTTCTGTTATGGTAATTACAATTTTTTTTCGAAGTTGTCAATTGTTAGTTGAATAAATTATGTTCCTGAATACAAGTATCTTTGGAAATGGTTCAGTGCACGTTCATGACATCATTTTGTTAAACTCATTGTTATTTTATTGATTGTCTGTATACAGACCTACGCTTCCAGAGCGACACAGCTGCATTGGTCCTGTACTTGCGTACGGCAGATCGGAGCGGTATATTGGATGGTCTTCATTGATTTCGTTAACGATGATTTTGAGCCGTGTGCATTTTGTCCCAATTTTCCCATTTATTTACACATATTGAAATTTAATGTTATGACATTTTCGATTTTCATCTAAATTTTCAAATTATATTTTAAGGAATCGTATTTTTTCAGCAAAAGTGACTTGAGAATTGGATGAGTGCACGTTATGACATTATTGTGTTAAGCTTATTTTCATTTCATATCATAGTCTGTATATGTTCCTACGCTGTCGGAGCTATACCGCTGGCGCTGTCTTGTATTAGCGTACGGCAGGTCGGGCGACACTACAGGATGGTCTCCATCAATTCCTTTATCCATCGACTTTATCCTTCGACACGACTGGCGAGGTCCTGTTTGTAGCCACGTACGGCTGGTCTGGGCGTCTCTACTGCATGGTCTTCGTTAATTTCTCCAACCATGATATTATATGATACCGCACGCATCTTTTTCCAGTTTTCCATTTACTTATATATACTGTAATTTGCTCATATGATATTTTCTATTTTTTGCGTAAATATCAATTTTTATTATATAAGATAGTATTTTCATGGAAGAGTATCCTTGGAATTAGTTGAGTGCACGTTTATGACGTTATCTTATTGTTGTTTTATATGATTGTTTTTGTAGGTACCAACGCTTCCTGTGCGACACGATTGGAGAGGCCTCGTAGCTGCGTTTGGTAGATCCGAGCGACACTACTGCATGATCTTCGATAACTTATCTAACCATGATACTGTACAGCATGCATTCCTTCCCTGCCTTCCATTTAATTATACATTTCATAGTAAAAGTGTCCTTGGATAAAGTTGGGTTTACATTTATGACAGTATTTTGTCAAGCTATTTACTTTTTATACGGTTGTGTGCATGCGGATCTACGCGTCCGAGGCGTCACGGCTGGAGTGGTTATGTAGTTGCGTTTAGGATATCGGAGCGGCATACTATGTGGTCATCGTTTATTCGTTTAACCACAATATTGTACCGCATTCCCTCTTTCGCAATTCTCTGTTTATATAGGAATACCGTAATTTACTCTTACGATATCCTTAATTTCCACCGATGTTTCCAATTTTAATTTTAAAAAATTGTATTTCATATTAATCGTATCTTTGGAATTAGTTAAGTGTACGATTATGATAATACTTTGCTATACTTACTGTTATTTTATACGGATTCCTGAATGCGCCTCTACGCAACAGGAACGACACATCTGTAACGGCTTTGTAGTTGCGTGCGGCAGATCGGAGCGGCATACTGGATGGTCTTCGACTTTCATGTAACAATGGCTTTGAACCCTATCCATTTTTTCTTACGTTTTCCATTTATTTCTACGTTCTGTAGTTTGCTGTTATGAAATTTTCTATTTTCATCGAAATAACAAACCTTTATTTTAAAGAACTGTATTTCTTGGTAAAAGTGTCTCTGGTATTCTTCCGGATCTGCTTTTCCGGAGCGGCACGGCAGCTGTAGTATTGTAGTAGCGTTCATGAGATCGGTGCGTCACTGCAGTATATTCTTTGTACATAATTTTAAACTTAATATTGTACAATATTAGTCCTTTCGTAGTCATGTATTAAATTTCATATGCCCCAATTCAGTGCTATGGTATGTTCGATTTGTCATAATTATAAATTTTTTTTTAGAGATTTGTAATTCGTAGTAATCGTGTCTTTGGAAATAGTTGAGTATACATATATGACAATTTTATGTCAAGCTTATTGTTAGATTATATGATTGTCTATATGCTTACCCACGAGTCCGGTGCGACATGGCTGGATTGGTTTTGTAGTTGCGGTCGCATGATCGGAGCGACAGTGGCGTTAGGTCTTTATTAATTTCTATAACCTTGATTTTGAACCACATAAACTTTTTCTCAGTTTTCCATTTATTTATGCATTCTGTAATTTACTGTTATGATATTTCCGATTTTTCTTCAAAATTTTCAATCTTTATCTTAGAAAAATGTACATCATAGGAAAAGTTACTTTGGAATTAGATCAGTGTACCCGTGTGACATTATTTTGTTCAACTAATTGCTATTTTGTATGATTGCCTGTGTTTGTACATACGATGTTAGGTCTTCTGAATGGTATTCGATAATGCTTCTAACCTTCATATTGTACGGCAAGAATTTTTTCCCAGTTTTTCATTTATTTGTTCATACTGTACGTTACTGCTATGATGTTTTCACTGCTCCTAAAAAATACAATTTCTGAGATAAAAAATTGTAGGGTTTGAATAAAATCGGAAACATCATAACAGTAGATCACAGAATCTAGAAATGAATAGTGAATATCGAAAGAATGTATTCGGCACAATATCAAGGAAAGAGAAGTTAACGAAGATAATACCGTAGTGTCGGTCCGATATACCGAACGCAACTCCAAGGCCATAACAGGCGTGTCGCCCCGGAAGCGTTTGTACGTATAAAGACAATTATGTAAAATGAAAATAAGTTTCATCATAATATTGGCATAAACGTACAATCGACTAATTCCAAAGATACTATCACTGATAAATACAATTTTTTAAACCAAAAATTGAAAATTTTGAAATGAACTGGAGATACCATAACAGCAAATTACCGTATGTAGATATAAACAGAATACAGAGGAATAATGTACACGGTACAATATCAAGGTCAAAGAAATTATCAAAGCCCATACAAAATTGTCGCTCCGATATTCCGCAACTGCAAGAGAACTCCACCCATGTCGCTCCGGAAGCGCAGGTACGTACACGCAAAATCGTTAAAAATATCAACAAATATGGAAAACGGATGACATAAACGTACACTCAACTGATTCCGAAGTCACTTTTCATAAGACGTACAATGATTGATATTAAAAATTGGGAATTTTGGAAAAATTCGGATGTAATAAAATGGTAAATTACAGTATATATAAATAAATGGAAGTATGCGAAGGAATGCATGCGGTAGTATATCAAAGTTAAAGAAATTAACGTAGGCCATACAGCAGTTGTTGCTAGGACCTAGCGAACGCAAGAACAAGAACAATCCAGTCCTGTCGCTCCGGCAGCGATGGTACATATAGAAACATTCACACAATGTAACAACAAATAGTACAAGATATGGTTATAAACACACACAACTAATTCCAAAGACACTTTTACTAAGAAGTACAATTTTTTATACAAAGATTACGGAATTCTAAGAAACATCGAATATATCATAACTGTAAATTACAGCATGTTAAAATAAAAAGAAAGCTGCGTGGGAATGCATACGGTACAATATTATGGACAAAGAAATTAACAAAGGTCATCCAGTACTCCCGACCGATCTGTCGCACGAAACTAATAGACTTCGCTAGTCGTGTCTCTCTGGCAGCGTTGGAGCGTATAACATCAATAATTCAAAATAACAAAGAATTTAACATAATATTGTTATAAGCGTACGCACAAATAATTTCGTAGACACATCTGCTAATGAATACAATTTATTGTACTAAAAATTGAAAATTTTGATAAAAATCGAAAATATCATTAACTAAATTAAAGTATGCATAATTAAATGGATGACTGGGCAAAAATGCACACGGTACAATATCAAGGTTCAAGAAATTATCGATGATCATGCAGTAATGTCGATCCGATCGGCCATACGAAACTGCAAGACCAGTCCAGGCGTGTTATTCCGGCAGCGTAGGTACATATAGAGAGAAACCTATAAGATAACAATGAATTTAACAAAATATTGTCATAATCGATCACTCTACTAATTCTATCGCATTTGCCCTAGTAGATGCAATTATTAAAACAAAAAGGTTGAAGTTTTGAAAAAAAAATTGGAAATATCATAGCTGTAAGTTACAATAAGTATAAGAAAATGGTTAACTGGGGAAATTGACTACGGTAGATCATCAAGTTTAACGCAATAAACGAGGGCCTTCCAGTATGCCGCGCCGATTTGGCTTTCCCAACTGCAACAACGCTCCAGTCTTGTCGCACAGGAAGCGTAGGTACGTATACAGACAATCGTATAAGACAACTGTAAGTCTAACTAAATAATGCCATAAACGTACACTCAACTATTTCCATAGACACTTTTACTAAGAAATGCAATTTTTGATATTACCAATTGGAATTTTGTGTGAAATCGAAAATATCAATGCAGTAAATAACGGTATGTAGTATTAAGCAGAAAACTGCGAAAGAATGCTTACAGAACAATCTTATTGATAAAGTAATAAACAATGACCATGCAATATGTCGCCCCGATCTACAGCACGCAACTACATTACCACTCCAACAATGTCGGTTTGGAAGCGTACGTGCTCATACAGCCAATCATATGAAGTATCAATGGGGGTAACGAAATAATATCATAAACGTAAACTCTAAGAATTGCAAACACATTTTCATTATGTCATACAATTTCTTCAAATAAGAAACGGAAATTTTGAAAAAAATTGAAAATCTTAGTACACTAAATTACAGTATGTGAAAATAAATGGTAGAATTGGGGAAAAATGCATACGGTACAAAAGCAGGGTTAAAGAAATTTACGTTGGCCATACAGCAGTATCCCTCCAATCTCCCAAACGCAACTACATGCTCCGGCCAGTCGTGTAGCTCCGACAGCGTAGGTACTTATATAGTCAATCATATCATATATCAATATTTTTAACAAGATAATGTCATAAACGCGTACGCACAACAAATTTCAATGGCATTTTTACTATGATATACAATTTTTTTTTTACGTAAAATTTGAAAATTTCGAAGAGGAACGAAAATATAACAACAATAAATTACAGTATCTATAAATAAATAGAATACTGGGAAAAGATGCATATGGTACAATATCAAAGCAATAGCAATTTCCGACGACCATCAAGTAGTGTCGTTCCCATCTACCGAACGCAACCACAAGACGACTCCAGTGGGATCGTGCCCGCAGCGAAGGTACATATGGAGACAATCATATAATATAACAGGTAATATAACAAAATATTGTCACAAACGTATGCTCAACTAATTCCAAAGGCACTTTCCATGAACGGTTCAATTTCTGAAATTAAAAACTTGAAATTTTGAAAAAAATCGAAAATATCATAACAGTACATTACAGTTCATGCTCAGATATAGAAATGAGTCTCCATTTTAGTGACTGGTACCTTAACTTCATGTGTGCATTAGAAGGCCGAACGTCAAACATTTCGAGAACGTTACCATCTTATTTCAGAGACGAACGGAAAAGTCAATAACTTCAACCATCCTGCGATTTCGAGTGTCAAGTCAGGTATTCCGGACGTAAATCCGCTGAACAGTATTCGCAATAGTATTGGCAATGTACAGAGTCAAACAGTAGTAGAAGTTTACCAATACGTAGAGAGTGAAGCTGTCCACTGAGGGCATTTATTCATCGCTAACTTAACCCGTTGTATCGATAGAATAACTACTAGTTCAGAGATACAAATTAGTATGTATTTTAGTGACGGACACCGTAATCGCGTGCATGAATAGGAAAATCGAGGGTCTATACGCTAAAGAATGTTGCCACCTTCTGTAATAGACAAACGGCTATATAAATAGCTTCACCTGTCCTGCGTTTCCGATAGTCCACCCGGGTATTCCGGGAGGAAATCTGCTGAACAGCGTTAGCCATGGACAAATTAATACACGGTATGAATATTAAAGCAGACCGTCATACCGTTCTAGATCGTTACCTATTTATATAGAGTCAAACTTTTTACCGAAGGCCTTACCATCCGAGATGCTAACCCGCTGTATCGATAGTATAACATCGTGTATAGTGGATAAAGTTGCAAGAGATTTTAATGACGGGCACTTTAACTTCATATATGAATTATATGATCGGGAGTCAATCCGTTTGCGAACTTTATCACCACCTTTGATAATCGATCTTCTACGTCAGTAGCGTCATCTATCCTATGATTTCCGATCGTCAAATGAGGTATTCGAGGAGTAAAGCTGCTCTACAATATTGGCATTAGACACCCTGTTTCACGGTATAAATATTAAAGTACACCGTCAAACCGTTGTAGAATGATATCTATTAGTACAGATTCAAACTTCTTACCGAAGGTCTTACCATCTGCGATCCACACCTTCCTCATCGAGAGTATAGCCTCGTGTTTAGAGAAGCACAATAGTATACATTTTAGTGACGGGCGCCTTAATTCCATGTATGAAGTACAAGATCGAGGGTCAGTCCGTTACAGAACGATACCACCTTCTTCGCTAGTCGATCAGATAAGTCAATAGCATTAGCTATCCTGTGGTTACGATAGACAAATCTGCTACACGGGGGTAAATCCGCTGAAGAGTATTGGTAATAGATACCTCAGTTCACAGTTTGAATGTTAATGCAGACCGTAGAACCGTTGTAGAACGCGTCCAATTGCTATAAAGTCTAACGTTTATCCATAGGGCTTACCTTCCGCGAACGTCACCTGCTGGATCGAGAGTATAACTTCGTTTTCCGAGAAAGAAATTATTTTATATTTAAGTGATGGGCAACTTAATTTCATGTATGCATTAGAATATCGGGTGTCAAACCGTTCGAGATCGTTGACACTTTCTAGCATAACTGAATTGCGTGTCAATAGCTTCACCTACCCTTGCGACTCCGAGAGTCAAGCCTGAAATTCCAGGAGTTAATCCGCTTAACCGCATTAGCAATAGACACCATAATTCACGGTTTGAACAATAACGTCGAGATTGAATCTGTCGGAGATGAGTTTCAATTTGTATAGAACCATGCCTTTTAAAGAAGGACTTACGTTTCAAGAACATAACTCGCTGTATCGATATAATAATGACGTGTCCAAGGAAACACATTAGTACGCATTGAAGTGATGTACACCTTAATTTCATGCACGTATTATAAGAGCGACCGTCAAATCGTTCTACAACGTTATCACCTTCTTCGAGAGCAGAAGTTCTAGATCAATACCTGCACCTATCCTGTCATTCCGAAGGTCAAACAAGGTATTCCTGGAGTCATTCCGTTGAATACTACTGGAAACGGACATCTTAATTCACGGTATGAATATTAAGGTAGAGCGCCATACCTCTGTAGAGCTTTATCTATTGCATTGCTGTCACATCTTATTCAGAAAGCCTTATCTACCGCGAAACAAACCCGCCATACAGAGAGTACAACAACTTTGTGCTCAGAGATGCACATTACTTTTCATTTTCTCGGCATGCACCTAAATTTCTGGTACGAATAAGAAAATCGAGAGTAATGCCATTCAACAACGATTTGCAAGTCGCATAGCTAAGTCAATATCATGGCGTATTCTGTGATTCCGAGAGCTGCTCAAGTTATTCCTGGAGTAAATTTGCTGAACAGTATTGACAATAGTCGCCTTATGTCACGGTATGATTATGAAAGTAGAGAAAATCCGTTCGACTACCTTTCCAGGTCGTATATAGTAAAACGTAAAAACGTAATCGTAAAACGTACGAAAACCTTAATTTCGGCGAACGTAGCTCGCAATATAGCGAGTGTAACTTCGTGATCAGAGATACAAATTAGTACACATTTTATTTCGGGGCTCCTATATTTCATGGATCAATATGAAAATCCAGAGTCAAACCCGTGGAGAACTTTACCACCTGCCATAAGTGTCGGACAGAGCTATGTCAATGGCTTCACCTATCCTGTGATACCGCGAGTCAAAGAAGGTATTCCTGGGGAAAAGGAGCTGAACAGTTTTGCAATAGACACCTTAATTCAGTGTATGAATATTAAAGTATAGAATCGTACTGTCGGTTAAAATTAACAATTCCTATTAAGCCATTTCTTTCACCGAATACGTTACCTTCCAAGAACGCAATCCATTGCAGCGATTGTGTTCTGTAGTTTTTACGTTTTCAAATTATTATACACTTTAGCAGTCGGATACACTACCTTCATGCATATATAGGAATATCGAGGGCATGCCATTCGGGAACATAGCCACCTTCATTGAGAGCGGCACAGCTTTTTTTTTGTTTTTTGATGCGGGGGAATCTTCAGAAGATGTCCCGGCCCCCTGAGGGAGGGGGCGGGGGTCTGTCGGATTCGTTCCGACTAAATCCCCGCGGTGGTCCGCCGTCTCCGCTAAGAGGAGCGCCGGGTATTGAAGCGTCAGGCACGGAAGCCGTCCGGCACTTCCCCACCGCTCACCTTGCTGAGATCTTCTTCGTGCGTTGCGTTTCTAGCTCTTGGCTCTTCGGCAGTGCCGCGTGGACCACAGTGCGAAACCGACACCACCTTGGAACGCGATCCCCGAGAGGTCGGTCCCTCAACCAACCACCCCGCGATCCCCATTGGCGACGGGAATGCAAAGGACAGGGACAGCCTCGACCGGCAGGGGCTCTTCCCCGGACGTTATCCGACCACGTGAGACTAACGTCCGGCGCGCGCTCAGGCGAGCCTGCGTCGCGCTCGCCGGAACCGCCTTCCGGAGCCAGAGCGGGGCTGGGCTCCTCCTGCCCGGCCACGCTCCGCTGCGTCCTTCTGCAGCATCACCTGCTTGCAGAAGGAGGCCTCAGCTCGCCAATTCCTCTCGGGCTGCACCATGTTAAGCACGATGGCGAAGGGCGAGTGGTCCCACCATACAACACTCTGCAGTGCCCGTTTTTCAACTGTCCAGGCCGGACAGTCCTCCAGGATGTGCTGCGCGGAGTCCACCTCCGCGTCGCAGAATCAACACCCTGGCGTATCCTCTCGCCCGACCTTGTTGAGACACTCTCCGAACCACCGGTGTCCGGAGAGCACCTGCGTGAGGCGGAATGTCCGCCTGCCCCCACTCTTCATCCAGGCGTCTAGGACCGGGACGATGGCTCCGACGGTCCTATGGCGGAGGCTCGCCTGACGGCTTTGCCTCCGTCTCCAATCATCCAAACCGGCCCGTCGGATATCCTTAGTGATGTTATCCGCTTCCACCGGTCCTAGACTCGGGAGCCCGCTCTGTCGACGACGCACGATGTCGTAAGTTCTGGCCTCCATTCCCGCCAGCAGATCCAGCAGCAGGAGGCCCGCCAGTACGGAGACCGCCACGTGTGAGACGGTGCAATACCCCCTCACCACCCTGATGGTCAGTCTGCGTCAGGCGCTAGCGAGTCTGGCACAGCTTTTGCGGCTGGCCATCAGTTCCGCGCCCATACCGGGGCTTCGTACAAGGCCATCGAACGGATGACCCCGGAGTACAGGCGGTGCACTCTCTCGTCCGGCCCTCCGATGTTCGGGAGGTGCCGGCACAGTGCCACACCCGTCTGTTCGAGGCGAGGGGCGAGCTGCTCGAAGTGGTCCTCGAAGGTCCATCGGCCGTCCAGCAGGAGGCCGAGATACTTCATCGTATCCAGGATCTGGACTGCCTTTCCACCCACGTAGACCGATCCACTTCGTACGTTGCCCGACGGTGCTACCCGCTTCGTCCCGCCGAGGAACCAGATCGCCTGGGTCTTCTCCGGCGAAACGCGGAATCCCAAGCGTTCTATGGCATTGACCACTATGGCCACTCCCAGTTCGGCGAGCAGGGTCGTCCTCCCGTACTCGCGACCGCTCGCCGTGACGAGGGTGTCATCCGCGTAGCAAGTAACACTCACCTCATCGGGGAACGAGCCATGCAGCACTGTATCGAACGCTAAGTTCCACAGGATCGGACCCAGTACCGACCCCTGTGGGACCCCGCAGCGCATCTCTCTGCCCACAGTACCGTCCCTCCCGGGATATTGTAAGCGCCTGATGGACAGATAGTCTCGGACAACCGCCGCCATGTACTGGGGCACCTCGTGCCGCTCCAACGCCACCCTGACGGCAGTCCAGGGCAGGGGATTAAACGCGTTGGCGTTGTCGAAACTAACGGGAAACATCACCACGCCCTGTTGGACGACCGTCTCCGACACGGACCTGATGCGCTGAATTGCGCCGACGGACGACCGCCCCAGCTGGAAACCGAACTGTCGGTCATCCAGATCCGGACCAGCTCCCGAGAGGTAGTCCCTCAGCCCCCTAGCTACCACCCTCCCGAAGAGCTTCCCACCCTCGTCCAACAGGCAGATCGGCCTGTACGCCTCCGGAGACTACTGGGACCTGCCCACCTCCGGCAGTAGCACCGCCTTGGCGCTCTTGTAGCACTCCGGAAACTTGCACTCCCGGACGCACAGTGTGAAGAGGGTCCCTACTCGACTCGAGGACCCAGGCGCGTCCAGGGATCCCGTCCCGTCCCGGCGCCATGGATCCGCTTCCATCACCTTCCCAGGTGACGCGGGGAATAGGGCGTTGAAGGCCCGCTTCGCGAAGGCAGGCTCCATGCTTTCCGTAAGCGGCGGAGCCCACCGCCTCACTCGGCCTAACACGACGCGATACGGACGACCCCACGGATCCCGATGAAGCGTTTCTAGCAGAGTCTTCCACTCGGAGGATCTCACCATCTTGATCGCCCTGCGCAGGCTCTTGTTCGTGCACCTGCACTCCCTGCGCAGGGCAGACTCCTCCTCCGACGTGGCCGCTCTTCCGCGTCTGGCCCGGGTGTACCGGCGGCGGGCTCGATTGGCCCTTTCCCTGAGAGTCGTGAGCTCGACGCTACACCAGTACACCGACCTAGGTGGCTTCTTCGTTGCCCGTGGCATGGCAATGTCGCACGCCTCGGTCATGGCTCGCTGGAGCACCGAGACCTGCGCGTCGACGTCACCCGCCGGGCCTGGGGACCAGTCCGCCGCGTGCACAGCATCCCCGTCCATGCGCTGCAGCTGCCACCTCCGAGCCGAGTCGATGCCGCCTCTTCTTACCTCTTCTCGACGACGCCGGTCCGGGCCCGGGGCGCGGTGCCGCATGAGGATGGGTATATGGTCGCTCAGCAACTCGATCTTCTCTTCCACTCCCCATGCGGTGAGCCTCTTCAGCGCGGCCGGCGAGGCGAAGGAGGTGTCCACCACGGACTCCCCCGCCGGCCTCACGTACGTGCTAGCTCCGCCCCTGTTGAGGATCCTCAGATCCAACCGGGCTGCCCATTCGAGGAACGCCTTGCCTCTCGCGTTGGTCCTCCGGCACCCCCCCCCCCCCACGCGGTGGCGTGGGCGTTGAAGTCCCAGAGGACGATCACGGGCCAGGACAGGTGCTGGTTCACCGCTTACTGTCCATGCAATCCTCGTCCTCCGCGACCGTGCGGTTGGGCGAGACGTAGCAGCCCACCTGTACGACGCCACCCCACCGGACCCTCACATGGCCTTCCCCTTGGTGCTGCGGCGTGGCGATCGGGTTGCGGGCTGTGTCCCACCACACCATAAAGAGTGGCACAGCTACGTCAATACCTGCAACTACCCTGTGATACCGATAGTTAAACCACGTATACTAGGAGTACATTCGCTACACTGCATTGACAATATAAACCAAAACTCTTGGCATGAGCACTAGAGTAGGAAGTCAAATCGTCGGGGAGCATTACAAAAAGTTATAGAGTCATTCTATTTGCAGACTACGTTACCTTCCGAGAACGTATCCCGCAGTATCGAGAGCATGACTTCGTGATAAGAGAAACAAATTAGAAAACATTTTAATTACGGGCACCATGACTTCATGTATGATCTAGAAGATCGAGGGTCAAACCGCTCGAGAACGTTGCGCCCTTCTGTTAGAGACGAACGACTATGTCAATACGTTCACCTATCCAGAGCTACGGAGAGCCAAACCAGGTAATCCTGGTCTAATCCGCTGTACAGTATTGGCAATAGACCGCTTATTTCACGGTATGAATAATGATGCAGGGCATGAAACCGTTGAAGAGCAGTACCTATTCGTACAGAGTCAAAAGGTTTACCGAAGGCCTTACCTTCCTAGAAGCTACCAGCTCTGCAGAGGGTGTGGCTTCGTGATCAGAGAAGCAAGTTAGTATGAATTTTAGTGACAGGCACCGTAATTTCATGTATTGCTTATTAGATCGATGACCAAACCGTTCGAGAACGTAACCACATTCATTTAGAAACGAACGGCTAAGACCATAGTTTGACGTATTCAAATATTCTAAGAGTCAAACCATGTATTCCTGGAGTTAATGTCACTAATTGGCTACCCTGAAGACTGAGCAAGACACTTGCTGCAGCGGTTTGGGCTTCTCGGAATGTATCACCCACGGTAAAAAGTTTGACTCTAAATTAAAAGACAAAGCTCTATAACCGTTGGACGCTCAACCTTCATATGCATACCGTGAAATAAGCTGTTTATTGCCAATACTGTCCTGCGAATGTGCTCCCGGAATACCTGGCTTTACTTTCGGAATCACAGAATAGCAGTTGCTATTGTCTCAGCCGTTCCACTGTCAGCGAACATGGAAAAGGTCTCAACGGTTTGACCAGAGATCTTATAATTCATGCACGGAACAATGGTGCCTGTCTATACTATGTATACTAATGTGCTTCGCTGGTCTCGAAGTAATACTATCGATGCAGCGGGTGAAATTCGTGGAAGGTGAGGCCATTGGTAAATCGTTTCACATTACGCTAATTGATAACGATATAAAACGGTTGGACGCTCTACATTACTATTCAAACCGTGAATTAAGGTGACTATTGCCAATACTGTTCGGCGGACTTAGTTCAGGAATACCTGGTTTGACTTTACCAGCCACAGGATAGGTGAAGCCATTGGCGCAGCGGTTGGTGTCTAATGGAAGGTGGCAATGTTCCCGAGCTGTATGACCCTCGATCTTCTATTACATACATGAAGTTAATGTGCCCGTCACTGAAATGAATATTAGTTTCATTCTCAGAACCCGAAGTTATAGTCTCGATGGAGCTGTTCAGATTCGCGGACGTAAATGCCTCCGGTAAACGTTTGACTTTGTACAAATCGGTATCGCTCTCAAACGGCTTGACACCCTACTTTAATATTCAAGCCGTGGAATAAGGTGTTGTTTGCTAATACCGTTCAGCAGATTTACTGACTGGATACCTGGTCTGACAGTCGGAATCACTAGATATGTGAAACCATTTACATCGCCGTTAGTGTCTAAAAATGGCGGTGTCGTTCTCCAACGGCTTTGCTGTCGATTTTTATATTTATTCATGAAATGTGGTGTCCGTCTGCCAACATGTCGACTAATTTGTTTCTGCGAACAATAAGCAAGACACTCGATACGGCGCGATCGGATCTCGGACGGTAAGGTAATCTGTAAGAATAATGACGTTATACTAATTGCTATCGTTATCGAACGGCTTGACGCTCAGTTTAAATACCCAACCCGTGAATTATGGCGTCGGTTGACCACACTGTTCATTGGATTTACGCGCGGAATACCTGGTTTGGCTCTCGAAATGACAGGAAAGCAGAAGCTATTGTCATAGACATCCCACTATCAGGGAATGTGGTAAAGCTCTAGAACGGTTTGACCCTCTATCACCTTACTCATACATGAAACTAAGGTGCGAGTCGCTAGAATGTCTACTAATTTGTTCCTCTGAACACGGAGTTATACCATCGATACAGCTGGTTAGGCTTTCGGAGTGTAAGGTCTCCAGAGAAACGTTCGACTCTTAACAAAGTGGCAACGCACCCAAACAGTTTGATGCTCTACAATAATATTCAACCAGCGAATTAATATACCTGATACCAATACTGTTCAGCCGATTTACGGCCGGAATACCTGCTTATACTCATGCTATCTCAGGTTAGATGAAGATATATCGAGGTCTTGCAGATGTACACTGCAGCTCGAAGCGGCATTACTGTATGATTTCAGTTAATTCCTTATCCTTGATTTTGTACCATATGCATTCTGTCACAGTTTTCTATTTATTTATAGATATTGCAATTTACTGTTGTGATATTTTCGATTTTTTTTCGTAATTTTCAATTTTAATTTTAATAAATTGTATTTCCCAATAATTGTGTCTTTGGAATTAATCGAGTATACGTTTATGACATTATTCTGTTAAACTTATTGTTATTTTATATGATTGTCTGTGTACATACCGACGCTCCCTGTGCGACACGACTGGAGTTGTCTTGCAGTTGCGAAAGGCAGATTGGCGCTGTACACTGGAAGACCCTCGTATATTTCTTTAAGCTTGATTATGTATCGTTGTCATTTTACCCAGTTTTCCACTTTCTTATACATACTGTAATTTACAGTAATGATATTTACCATTTTTTTTTTAAACTTCAAACTTTTGTTTTAGCAATTGCATTTTTTAGGACAAGTGCCACCGAATTAGTGGAATGATTGTTTATGACTGTATTTTGGTTAATTGATTGTTATTTTATAGGATGGTCGCAATAGGCACATACGCTTCCTGTACGACACGGCTGGATTTATATTGTAGTTTCGTTCACATGATCAGAAGGAATGCGAACGGTACAATATCAATGTCAAAGAAATTAACAAAGACCTAACGGCACTGTGGCTCCGATCTAGCGAACACAACTACAAAGCCAATCCTGTTTTTAAACACTATATTGTATAGTTTATATTCTTTCGCACATTTATATTTATTTCGACATACCGTAACTTACTGTTTTGATATTCTCCATTTTTTTTTCAAAATTTTCGATTTCTGATTGAGAAAAATTTCATTTCTTCATAAAAGTGTCATTGGAGTTATTTGTGTGTACGTTTACGACAATATTTTATTAAGTCCTTGGGTATGTTATCGGATTGTCTCTATATGTATCTGCTTTTCCGGAGCGGCACGGCTCCTGTGGTCTTGCAGTAGCGTTCATTAGATCGGTACGTCACTGCTGTATGGCCTTTGTATTTATTTTTAACCTTAACATTGTACAGTATTAATTCTTTCATAGCCAAGTATTAAATTTTGTATGCTGTAATTCTCTGTTATGGTATGTTCGATTTGGCAGAATTATAAATTTTCGTTTAGGGATTTGTAATTCTTAGTATACGTGTCTATGGAAATAGATGAGTGTACATATATAACAATTTTCTGTCAAGGTTGTTGATAGATTATATGATTGTCTATATGACTGCTTACGCGTACGGTGCGACATGGCAGGATTGGCTTTGTAGTTGTGTTCGCTAGATCAGAGCCACAGTGCCGTTAGGTCTGTGTTAATTTCTCTGACCTTGATATTGTACCGTTCGCATTCCTTCTCTGTTTTCTGTTGATGTGTACATACTGTAATTTAATGTTACGATATTTATTTTTGAAATTATTAAATTTCAAATTTTCAATTCCAGAAATTGTATCGTACATGAAAAGTGCCTTTGGAATTAGATTATCATACGTTTGTGACATTTTCATGTTAATAATATTGTTATTTTATGTGATTGTCTGTGCACGTACCTACGCATCCAGGGCAACATAGTTGGCGTGATCTTACAATGGCCTATGTTCATTTCTTTAACCTTGATATTGTACCCCTTTCTTTCTTTCACTATTTTCAACTTATTAGTACACACAGTAATATACTGTTTCGATTCTTTCGATATTTTCATAATTCCCAATTTCTAAAATCAGTCATTGTACTTTTCATGAACTGTGCCTTTGGAATTTGATGAGGGTACGCTTCTGGTCATATGTTGTTGAATTCTTAGTTATTATATATGATAGTCTCCTTATGTACCTACACTGCCGGTGCGACAGCACTGGATTCGTCCGTTGTTGCGTTCGCTTGTTGATATACTAACGTATGCATTCTTTCGCATTCTTCCATTTATTTATATATACTGCAATTTACTGTTTTAATACTGACGTATTTTACCAAAATTCACAATTTTTAATATCATTCATTGTACATTTTATGAATAGTGTCTTCGGAGTCAGTTGAGTGTACGCTTATGTCATCAGTTCTCTATATTTGTTGATATCTTAAACGATTTTGGGTGTCCGTACCTACACTTCCGGATCGGCACGGATGGAGTTCTCTTGGACTTGCGTTCGGAATATAGGCGCTACAGTGCTGTATGGTCTTTGATAATGTCATTGATCTTGACATTGAACTGTGTGCATTATTTCTCTGTATTCAGTTTTTATCTACATACTGTAATTTACTGTTATGATGTCTCCAGTTCTTTTCAAAATTTTCAATTTTTGGTTTAAAAAATTGTATTTATCAGTGAAAGTGTCTTTGGAGTTAGTCGAGTGTACGTTTATGCCAATATTATGATGAAACTTATTCTTATTTTACATAATACTCTTTATACGTACATACGCCTCAGGCGCGACGAGCCTGTTATGGTCTTGCTGGTGCGTTCCGCATATCGGTCCGCCCCTACGGTATTATCGTCGTTAATTTCTCTGACCTTGAAATTGTGCCGAATGCATTCTTTCGATATTAACTATTTATTCCTACATTCTGTGATCTACTGTTATGATATTTCCGGTTATATTCGAATCCTCCAATTTTTTTTTTCAGAAATTGTATTTTTTAGGAGAAGTGAAAATATTACAGCAGTAACTTACGGTATGTACAAATAAATGAAAAACTGGGAAAAAATTCTTACTCTGCAATATCAAGGTTAAAAACATTATCGAAGACCATCCAGTAGTGTCGCTCCGTTCTGCCGTACGCAACTGCAAAGCCACGAAAGCCGTGTCTTTCTGGATGCATATGTGCTCATACAGGCAAACGTATGTAATAACAGTAAATATAACAAAATATTATCAAAAACGTGCACTCATCTATTTCCAAGGACACTGTTCCTATAAAATACAATTTCTGATGTTAAACATTTGAAATTTTGAAAAGAATCGGAAATATTATAGAAGTACATGACAATACGTCGAAATAAATTGGAAACAGCGAAGGAGTGTAAACAGTACAATATCAGAGCTATAGAAGTTAACCAATACCATATTCCAGTCTCGCGTCTATCCACCGTACGCAACTACTTGCCCGATCCAGGCGTGTCACTTTGGTAGCGTAGGAACGTATACAGACAATCATGTACAATAACCATAAATAAAACAAAATAATGTTGTAATCGTACACTATACTATTTTCAGGAACACCTTTACTGAGAAATACAAGTTTTTCAAATTACGAACTGCAAATTATGGAAGAAATAGAAGATATCCGAAGAGACAATTGCAGGATGTATTTATAAATGGGAGACAGGGATGAAATCCATACGGAACCAAATCAGAGTTAACGAAATTGACGAAGACCATCCTGCAGTGCTGTTCCGACATACCGAAGGCATTGCAACTCCCGTCCACTCGTGTCGCTCCGGAAGCGTAGGTACGTGTACAGACAATCGTGTAAAATAACAATAAGTTTAACAATATAATGTCTTAAACGTGCACTGAACTAGTTCCAAAGACACTTGTATTAAGGTATCCAATTTTTAAACTAACAATAGAACTATAGAACTAAGAATTTCGAAAAAATTGTAATGAACATAACAGTAAATTTTTATATTTATATACAAATACTGCAAACAGTAATGTTGCGCTATCTGCCGTACATCATTCATTGATCGAATATTATATCAGGAGGTCAAGCCATTGTAGAACTTTACCCAATCGTATACAGTCTAACTTTTTACCGTAGGCCATTCTTTCCGAGAAGCAAGCCCGCTACATACAGGGCATTACTTCGTGTTGCGAGAAGCAAATTAGTAGACATTTTAGAACCTCAATTTCGTGTATGCATAAGAAGAACGGAACACAGACTGATCATGAACATTACCGCCGCCTTTGAGAGTGGAACGGCCAAGTGAATAACTTCACCTATCCTGTGATTCCGAGAGTCAACACAGGATAACCGAGAAGCAAGTCCTCTAAACAGAATTGGGAGTTGACACCTTATTTCGCAGTTTGAATATTAATGTGGAGCGTCAAATTGTTTGAGAGCGTTACCAATTGTAGTAACGTCAAACGTTTTAGCGACGACCTTACCCTACGAAGAGCTAACCCGCTGCATCGAGAGTATAACTTCGCGATCTGAGTTACAAAATAGTTTATATTCTAGTGGCGGGCTCCTTAATTTCTGGTACGAATAAGAGGATCGCTCGTCAAACCGTTGGAGAACGTCTCCAATTGGTATAGAGTCAATCGCTTCACCGAAGTTCTCACCCTCCGAAAACCTAGCCCGCTGTATCGACAGTACAGCAGCGTGTTCAATAGAACGAATTAGCATACATTTTAGTTACGATCACCTTAATTTCATGTATAAAACAGAAGTACGAGTGTGCCACCATCTTTGAAGGTCGAACGGCTAAGTCTATAGCTTCACTTATCCTATGATTCCGAGAGTCAAACCAGGCATTCCGGGAGTAAATGCTCTGGACTTTATTAGCAATAGACATCATAATTCACGGTAGAATATTAATGTGACTGGTCAAACCGTTTGCGAACGTTACCACCCTCTCTGAGAGTCGAACGGCTAGGTCAGTAGCTTCACCTGTTCTGTGATTCTGGGGGTCAAACCTGGTAGTCCGTGAGTAAAGCCGAGTACAGAATTGACAATAAACACCTTAATTCACGTATTGAGTATTAAATTTGAGCGTCAGGATGTTTGCCAGCGATACCAATTTTTATAGAATCAAACGGTATACACAAGATCTTATCCCAAGAATATCTTACCCATTGTATCAAAGGAGTAAGATGTGGTTCAGTGGGCGGAACAAGTATACATTTTAGTGACTGTCACCTTAACTTCCAGCAGGAATCAGAAGGTAGAGAGTCGAACCGTTCGAGAACGTTACCACCTTCTGTGTGCTACGATCGGCTATCTCAATCGCATCACCTATCCAGGGATTCGAAGAGCCATATCAGGTAATGCGGAAGTAAATCCACTGAACAGTGTTGGCAAAAGACACCTTACATCACAACATGAATATTAAGGTTGAGAGACCAACCGTTGGAGAATATGACCAATTGATATAAAGTCATTCCTTTTACCCAATACCTATCCTTCCGATAGCTTCACCTACTGTGCGATTCCGAGAATCGTATCAGTTATTCCTCGAGTAAATCCGCTGAACAGTATTGGTAGCAGACACTTCAATTCAGGGTTTGCATATTAAAGTAGAGCGTCAATTTGATTGAGAACAATAGCATCGGCTGTAAAGTCACACGTATTACCGATGATCTTACCCTCTGAAAAACTATCCCGCTGTTACTAAAATATTACATCGTATTCAGAGGGTCGAATTGCAGTTAGTTTCAGTAATGAGCACCTTGATTTCATTAATGAATTACAAGATCGGTGGTCTAATGGTTTGAGAACGTTACCACCTTCTGTTAGAGTAGAACGGCTAAGTAAATTGCTTCACATATCCTGAAATTCCGAGAGTCAAACCAGGTACTCAGTGAGTCTATCCGATGCACAGTATTGGTAATTGATACCATAAATCACAATTCGTATATTAACGTCGATCGTAAAACCGTTGTACAACATTACCTATTCGTATAGAACCAAACATTCTTCCGAAGGTCTTACCTCCCGAGTAGTCCAACCCGCTATAGGGAGAGCCATGCATAGTAATCACGGAAACAAATGAGTATACGTTTTATAAGACGGGCACTTTATTTTGATGTATGCATGGTAAAATCGAAAGTCCAACCGAAGGAGAACCTTACAAACTTCCTTGATGTCTAAGTCAATAGCATCACCTATCTTATATTTCCGAGAATCAAACCAGGCATTCCTAGAGTAAATGATCTGAACAGTATTGGAAATAGACACTCCATATCTCGGTATGGATACTAAAGTTGTGATGCAAGCCGATGTGTAACGTAAACAATATGTATAAAGACACGCTTTTTTCCGACGGCCATAATTTCCAATAAGACTTACCAGCTGTATCGAGAGTATAACTTCGTGTTCAGAAGTGCTAATTAGTATACATGTCAGTGACGGGGGCCTTCAATTCTTGTACGAATTAGAAGATTGTGTACCAATCCGTTCGAGAACGCTGCCACTGTCTTCGAGAGTCGAACGGCTAAGTCAATTACCTCACGTACCATGCGAATCCTGGAGTCAAACAAGGTAGTTAGGCAGAAAATCAGCTGAACAGTATTTGCAATAGAAACCTTAATTCACGGTATAACTATTAATCTACAGATACAAGCCGTTCTAGAACGTTCCTTATTGTTATAGAGTCAAACACTCCAGGGAAGGCCTTACTATTGAGTAGCTATCCGGCTGTATCATGAATGTAACTTCGTGTTCGGAGAAGCAAATTAATAAACATCTTAGTATCGGTGGCCTGCACTTCATGTATGTATTGGAAGATCGAGGGTAAAGCCGATCGTGATCGTTACCACATTAGTTGAGAATCGAACGTCTCAGTTATTGGCTTCACCTACCGTATGATTCCGGGAGTTAAACCAGGAATTCCGGGCCCAATTCGGCTGAAGAGTATTGGTAGTAGACACCTTAATTCACGGTATGAATATCGAAGCTGAACGTCAATCCGCTGCAGAACGTTACTCATCGGTATAGAGACAAACCTGTTACCGAAGGTCTTACATTTTGAGCTGATAACCCGGCGTGTGGAGAGTATAACTTCGAGTTCGGGCGAAGACAACAGTATACATTTGAGTCGTCGGCATCATATGTTTATGTATGAATTACAAGGTAGAGTGTCAAATCGTTCCAGAAAGATACCACCTTCCTTGAGGGACACACAACTAATTCAATGGCTCCACCTATCCAATGATTCCGATAGTCAAATCAGGTATACCGGGAGGAAATCCGCTGTACAGTATTGGCAATTGACACCCCAATACACGGTTTGAACATTAATGCACGCCGTCAAGCGGTAGTATCATTTCCTCTTGGTGTAGTGTAAAACTTCATACAGAATGCCTTGCCCTCCGAAAAACTAACCCGCAGTTTCGAGAGTATGACACCGTGTTCAGAGGGACAAATTAGTGTACATTATACTGTCCGCCACCTTAATTTCATTTATGAATCAGAAGCTCGAGTGTCAAACCTTTCGAGAATGTTATCACCATCTTCGTGATTCAAACAGCTGCACCAACAGCTTCATACATCCTGTGATTCCGAGACTCAAGCGACATATTCCGAGAGTAATTGCGCTGTACAGAGTTGGCAATAGATCCCTTAATTCACGGTTTCAATATTACAATAGGGAATCAAGACGTTTGAGAACGTTACTAATTGATATAAAGTCAGACCATTTACCGACTGGCTTACCGACCGAGAAGCTAACCCGCCCTGTCGAGTGAAGCTACGTGTTTAGAGATACACATTAGTAAATCTTTTTGTGACGGGGATCCTAATTTCATTATGAATAAGAAGATCGAGGGTGAAATCACGCCAGATCGTTACAACCTTCTGTGAGATAAGAACTGCAAAATCAATAGCTTCACATATCTTGAGGTTCTGAGAGTCAAATGAGGTATTCCGGGAGTCGATCCGCTGTACAGTATTAGCCTTATACACCCTATTGCACGGTGAAAATATTAAAGTTCAGATTTAAACCGTTGTAGGACGCTACGTATTGGTATAGATTCAAACATTTCATAAACGGCTTTAACTTCGTGAATCCATCCCGCGTTATCGAGACTAAAACTTCGTGTTCGAAGAAGCGAGTTAGTATGGATTTTAGTGACGGGCATCCTAATTTCAAGTATGAACTAGGTAGGTCCTGGTTCAAATCGTTCGAGAACGTGATCACCCTCTTCGAGTGTCGATTTACTGAATCACATGCTACACCTATCCTGTGATTCTGAAAGTCTAAACGAGCATTCCGAAATTAAATCCACTGAACTGTGGAAATGGAAACCATAATTCATGGATAGAATATAAAAGTAGAGCGACAACCCGATTGAGAATACTTCCAATTGGTATATAGACAAACGTTTTATTGATGACGTTACCCTCCGAGAACATAACCCGATGTATGTAGAGTATTACTTCGTATGCAGAGATACAAATTAGTAAACATTGCAGCGGAGGGCACCTTAATTTCATATATGAATGAGAAGATCGAGAGTTAAACCGTTCGATAACGCTACTACCTTCTTCGCGAAATCGCACATATATCACAATAGCTTCTCCTATCCTGTGGTTCCGAGAATCACACTAGGTATACTTGGAGTAAAGCCGAAGAGAATTGGCAATGGTCGCCATGACTCATGGTTTCAATATTAATGTAGAGCGTGCAACTTGTTGAGAACGTTACCTGCTTTTATAAATTCAAACACATTAGGAATGGCCATATTTTCGAAAAACTATCCCGCTGTATCGTGGGTATCACTTCGTGTTCAGAGAACGAAATATGTAATCATATTAGTGATACGCACCATAATTCCATGTATGAATTAGAAGATCGTGGGTGTAACATTTCGTGACCGTTACCATCTTCTGTTATATTCTAGCAGCTAAGTCAATAGCCTCAACTAGCCTCTGATACCGAGAGTCAAAGCAACTATACTGGGCGTATATCCGCTGAAACGTATTGGCAATAGGCACCGTAATTGCGGGTATGAATATCAAAGGAATGAGTCAAACCGTTAAAGATCTTACGCCTTGGTGTAGAATCAAACCTTTTACCGACGGCCGTACCTTCGGAGAGACTAACCTGCCGCATAGGGAGTGTAATTTCGTGTACAGTGATGCCAAGTAATATCCGTTTTAGCGATGGGCATCTTAACTTCCTGTACGAGTTACAAGATCGAGTGTCAGACGGATCGGGAAACTGACCAAATTCGTTGAACGGCTAAATCAATAGCTTCACCTATCCTGGGATTCCGAGATTAAAACCAGGCATTCCAGGAGTAAGTTCGATGAAAAGTAATGGCAATGGACACATTAATTGGTAGTTTGAATATTACAGTATAGCGTTAAACCGATTGAGAACGTTACCAAATTGTATAAAGGAATTCTTTTTATCATCCGATACTATACATACTATACATCCAATACTTTATCATCCGAGAACATAAGCCACTGCATCGTGGGAACATCCTCGTGTTCAGAGAAACAAATTAGTATACATTGTAGTGGCGGACACCTTAATTTCAAGCATGATATAGTAGATCGAGTGACAAACTGTTTCAGGACGTTACCACTAGCTTTGGGAGCCGCATAGCTATGTCACTAGCTTCACTAATCTCGTGATTCTGGGAGTAAATTCGCTGAACAGTATTGGTACTTGTGACCTTAATTCACGGCTTGAATATTGAAGTAGAGTGGCAAACTGTTCAAGATCGATACATATTGGTATGAACTCATCCTGTTTATCGAAGGCCTTACCTTCCGACAGGCTATCTCGCTATATCTAGAGTATAGCTTCGTGTTCAGGGAAACACATTATTATACATTTTAGCGATGGGAGACTTAATTTCATGATTGGCATAGAAGACCAAGGGTCAAACCGTTCTAGAACGTACCGATCTTCTTTCAGAGTCGCTCGGATACGCCTATAGCTTCAGCTATCCTGCGATTCCTAGAGGCAGACCAGGTATACCGCGACATATCCCGCAGTACAGTATTGAAATTAGACACGCTATTTCACAATATAAATATTAAGGAACAGAGATAGCCATTGTAGAACGCTTATTGCTATTCAGTCAAACTTTTTACCGAAAGCCTTACCTTGCGAAGACCTATCCCGCCGCATCGAGAGTATATCTGCGTATTCAAGGAAGAAAATTATTTTGTATCTTAGTGACGGCACCCTAAGTTTCATGTGTGAATGCGCAAATCGAACAGTTCGAGGACGTTAACACCTACATTGAGAATCGAACGGCTATGTCAATAGCTGCACCTATCCTGTGACTCGAAAAGCCGAACCAGGCATTCCTGGAGTAAATACGGTGAGGATAGTTCCCAATAGACAATATAATTCACGGTTTGAATAGTGAAGTAGAGGGTCAAAACGTTTGAGAGCATTGCCCATTGGTATAATGTCAATCACTTTACCGATGTCCTTACCTTCGGAGAAACGGGCTCGCCGTTCGGCGAATATATCTTCATGTTCCTAGGAAGAAATTTGTTTTCATTTCAGTGACGGGCTCATTAACTACAAGTATGAATTAAAAGATGGAGGGTGAAACCGCTAGAGAACGTTACCACCATCATGTGGAGACGCACGCCTATATGCATAGCTCCACCTATCCTGAGATACCGAGAGTAAAACTAGATATTCCAAGAGTAAATTCGGTGTACAGTATTGGCAATAGACACCTTCTTTCGCGGTATTAATGTTAATGTACAGAGTCAAACCGTTGTACATCGTTACGTATTGGTATAGAGTCAAAATATTACCGCAGCCCGTACCTTCCGAGATGCTAACCCGCTGTGTCAAGAGTAAATCTTCGCATTCATGGTAGCTAATTGGTATACATTTTAATGACGGGTACCATTAATTCCATGTGCGAATCAGAATATCGGGTGTCAAACCGATCGACAATGTTACCACCTTCTGTGAGAGACGACCGGCTATGTCAATAGCATCACGTATCCAGTGATTGGCAGTGTCATTCCAGGTGTCACTGGAGTAAATCCGCTGAAAATTATTGCCACAGGACACATTAATTCACGGTTTGAACAGTGAAGTAGTGCGTCAAAGCGTGTGGGAGAATTGTCAATCAGTAATAAAGTCTAACAGCTGACCGATGGCCTAACCTTCGTAGAAGATAACCTGCCGTCGTGAGAGTATAACATCGTGCTCAGAGAATGAAATGAGTACACATTTTAGTGGTGGGGCACCTTAATTTCAATTATGAGTAAGAAGTTCGAGAGTCAAACAGTTGGAGAACGTTATCACCTTTTTGAGAGTCGCACATATCTAAGTCAATAAGTTCATGTATCCTGTGGTTCCGAGAGTCAAACAAGGTACTTTGGGATAAAATCCACTGAACTGTATTGGCATTAGACAACTTAAATCACTTCCGGAATATTATGGTTGAAAGTGGAACCGCCGGAGAACACTATCAATTGAAATTAAGACATTCCGTTCATCCTATACCTTACCTTCCGAGAACCCAAACCGCTGCAGCGATTGTGTTGCACAGTTTTCAAGTTTTAAAGTTAGTAGACATTCTAGCAGACGGACACATTATTCTCATGCGTATATAGGAATATTGAGGGCAAACCGTCCGTGAATGTTACCGACTTTCTTGAGAGTCGAACAGCTAGGTGAATAGCTTCACTTGTCCTGTGATTCTGATAGTCAAGCCAGGTAGATCGGGGGTAAATGCGACGTATTATATTGGCAATGGACACCTTTGTTCGCGGTTAGGATATTACAGTGGAGCGTCAATCCGATTGAGAACGTTACAAATTCGTATAAAGTCAAACATCCTATCGAAGAACTAACCAGCCGAGAAACTGACCAGCTGTATCGAAAGTATAACTTCGTGTTTCAGGAAACAAATTAGCATTCATTTCAGTGACGGGCAGCTGAATTTCAGTTATGAATTAGAAGACCGAGGGAGAACGATGCCAACTGCCTTGAGATTCAAACGGTTAAGTCAATGGCTTCACGTATGCTGTGATTCCGAGCGTCCAACCAGGTATCCCTGGAGTAAACTCCGCTGCACAGAATTGGCCAATGGGGACTTCAATTCACGGTGTGAGTATTAATGAAGGTGCCAAACTGACGGAGAACACAACACATACCCAAAAAGTCATTTCTTTCACCGAATGCCATTCCATCCGAGAACTTAGCCCGCTGTAGCGAATGTCATGCTTAATGTGGACTGAAATATATTATTTGGCATCTTAGAGAGCGAACACCACATGTTTGTGCGTCAATATCAACATCGAAATTCAAAGCGTTGCAGAACGTTACCACCTTCTATGGCAGACGAACGGCTAGGTCCATACCTCGACCTATTCCAATATTGTAAGAGTCAATCCATGTATTCCTGTAGTAAATGCTACTAATTTGCTTCCTTGAACAGCAAGACATTTGCTGCAGAGGGTTGGGCTTCTCGGAACGTATGGCCTTCTGTTAAAAGTTTTACGCCATACGAATAGGTAACGTTCTACAAAGATTTAACTTGCAACTTTAATATTCGAACCGTGAATTAATATGTCTATTGCTAATAATTTTTAAGCGGATTCAATACCGGAGTGCCTGCTTTTAATCTTGGAACCACAGTATATGTGATGCTATTGGCGTAGCTGTGCGACTGTCATAGAAAGTGGTAATGCTCTCACGCGCTTTGACCATCGATATTCGTATTCACACATGAACATATGACGCCGTCACTAAAGTTTATAGGAATGTGTTTCTCTAACCACGAAGCTATACTCTATGAAGAGCGGGTTAGCTTCTCCGAAGGTGAGGCTATCGGTCAACAGCGTGTCGTCATACAAATATGTAACGTTCTACAATGGTTACACGCAGTACTTTAATATTCATACACTGTACTAGTTTGCCTTTGGCCAATACGGTTCAGCTAATTCACTCCCGAACAACCCGGTTTGGCTGACGGAATCAAAGGATGGATGATGCTATTGACATAGCCGTTCGACCCTCGAAGAAGGTGGTATCGTTCTCGAACGCTTTGGCCCTCGCTATGGATACTTACAAACAAACAAGTGTTGCTCGTCCGTTAAAATATCTACTAATTTGTTTCCATGCACATTAATCAGAACACACGCTACAGCGTGATAGGTTCTCGGAAGGTACGGCATTCGGTAAAATGTATGATTTTATGCGCATTGTTAATGTTCTCCGCCGGTTTAACTCTCTACATTAATATTCATACAATGAATTAAGTCGTCAGTTATCAACAAACTTCACATCGGACTTACTCGCGGATTATCCGATTTGACTCTAGGTATCACAGCACAGGTGAAGCAATAGACAGCCATGCGACTCCTACAGATGGTGGCATCGTTCTCGAACAGTGTGACACTCTACCCGCCAATTTCTACATGAATTTAATGTAACTGTCACTTAAATATATACTAGTTTGATTCTCTAAACACGAAGATATAATCTCGAAACAACGGGTTAGATCCACGGCATATAAGGCCTTCGGTAAAAGGTTTTACTCGATACAAATTGGTAACATTCTCGTGCTCGAACGGTTTGACACACGATAGTCCGATTGAAATATGAAATTATGCTTCCTGTCATTCAAATGTATACTAATATGGTTCGCTTATCACGAAGACACCCTCTCTACACTGCGCGATACGTTATCGGAAGGTAACGTATTCTGTAAGAAGAATGACTCTATACCAGTTTGTAATGTTCTCCGACGAGTTTACTTCCTTCCTTAATGCCCATGCCGAGAACTTGGGTGTTCATTGCCATTGATGAACAGCGGATGTACTCTTAAATGCCTAGATTGATTCTCGGAATCTCAGGATAGATGAAGCTATTGACATTGCCGTTCGTCTCTCAGAGAGTGTGGTAACGTTCTTGAGCGGTTTCATCCTGGACCATCTCATTCATACATGAAATTAAGGTGCCCTTCACTGCAATGTATTCTAATTTGTATCCCTGAGTACGAAGTAAAGCTCTACATACATCGGAATACGTTCTCGGAGGGTAAGGCATCCTGTACAAAGTTTGACTATATACCAGTATGTACCGTTCTACGATGGTACGAATATCTGTATTACTATTCAAACCGTGAATTGAAATGTATCTTGCCAATACTCTACCGTGCATAAACTTCCAGAATATCTGGATTAGCTTTCAGAATCACTGATATGTGAAGCTATTGTCTTAGCCGTTGTCGCTCACAGACGGTGGTAACGTTCTCGAACGGTTGGACCCACGAGCTTCTGATTCATATATGAAATTATGATTACCGTCACTGGAATGTATACTATTTCGCTCCCCTGATCTGGTTTCTATATTCACGATACAGCGGGTCAGTTTTACAGAGGGTAATGCATTCTGTAACAAGATTGTCCTACACGAATGGGTAATGTTCTACAACGGTCCGCCGGCCTGCTTTAATAGTCAAACCATGAATTATGGTGCCAGTGGCCAATACACTTCAGAGGATTTCCTTTCGAAATACCTTGTTCGCCACTCGGAATCGCAGGATAGGTGGAGCTATTGACTTGTGCATTCGGCTCTTGAAGAGGGTGGCTGCGTTCTCGATCGGTTTGATCGTCGATCTCCTAATTCATGCCTCCAATTAATGTTGTTGTCACTAGAATGCATACTAATTCTTGATTCTGTACACGATGTTATATTCTGGTTACAACAGGTTAATCTTTTAGACGGTACGGTATATGTTTAAACGTTTTAGTTTACAGCAATTGGTAACGTTCTCAATCGAATTGACGCTCTACTTTAGTATTCAAACCGTGAATTAAGTTGTCAATTGCCAATACTCATCAGCCGATGTACTCCAGGAGTACCTGGTTTGTGTCTCCGAATCTCAGAATAAGTGACGCTTCTGACTTAGCTGTGCGACTCTCGATGATTCTGGTAACGTTATCGAATGGACGGACACTCCATCTTCTAATTCATACATGAAAAATATGTTGTCGGTCTCCTAAAATGCTTCCTAACTTGCATCCGTGAGCACTAAGCATGACATTCGTTGCAGCGGTTACGGTTTCGGTTCGAGGAAGGAAACGTATCTGGTAAGGAATAAGTCGTAATATTAATTAGTATCATTCACAAGTGGCCTGTCGCTGTAATTTAATATTCATACAGTGAGTTGAAGTGCTTATTGCAAATACCGTCCTGCGGATTTACTTCAGCAATACCTGGTTGGACTCTCCGAATCACAGCATAGGTGGTGCTATTCACTTAATTGTGCGTCTCTCAAAGAATGTGGTAACGATCTCAATCGCTTTGACTATCGATATTGATATTTGTACACAAGCATGTGGTGTCCGTCCCCTAAAATGCGTACTAATCTATTTCAGTTTACATTAAGCAGGACACCCGCTACAGCAGGATTGGATATCGGAAGGTAAGGTATTTAAAAAGGTATGACTCTATACGATTTGGTAATGTTCTCCGACGGTATGACTCCCTACATTAACATTAATACCGCGAAGCAGGTTGTCTTATGCCAATACTGTTCATCAGATTTACTCCCGGAATACGTTATTTGTCAGTTGGAATCATAGGATAGATGAAACTATTGACATAGCCGTTGGATAATCAATGGAGGTGTTAACGTTCTTGAACCGTTTGCCACACCGTTCTTCTAAATCATATATGAAGGTAAGGTGCCCGCCACCGAAATGTATACTATAATTTGTATATCTGACCACGAAGTTATACTCTCGATACAGCGTGTTAGTTTCTCGGAAGGTAAAGCATGTGGTAAAGTGTATGACGTTATACCAATTGGTAACGCTCTCAAACGGTATGACGCATCTTTAATATGCACACCGTGATCTAAGGTAACTCTTGCCAATGCTGTGCAGCGCATTTACTCCCAGATGATCTCGGTTGACTTTAGGAGTCACAGGATATATGAAGCTATTGACTTAGCCGTTCCATTCTTAAGGAGAGTGGTAACGTTATGGAACAGTTTGACACTCGATCTACTCATTCACATTTGAAAATAAGGTGTACTTCTGCTATAACGCCTACCCTGTTTGTTTTCGTGAGCACTGGGCATGTCACTCGCTACAGCGCATTAGGTTCATAGATGGTTATGTATTCTGCAATAGAGTCAGTCCTACCAATTGTTAATGTTCATCCACAGATTGACAATCTATTTTAATATTTATACCCTGTATTAAGGTGTCTAATGGCAGTAATACTCAGCGGATTTAATCCTGGAATACGTGGTGTGACTCTCGGAATCACAGGATTGGTAAAGCTCTTGTCTTAGCGTTTCGACTCACAAAGAAGGTGGTACCATTCTCTAACGGCGTGACTCTCGATTTTGATATATATACTTGACAATGTGGTGCTCGTCTGCTAACATGTCTATTAATTTGTTTCGTGAACATTAAGCAAGACACACGTTACAGCCTGTTAGTATTTCGGAAGATAAGGTGTTCGGTAAAAGGAATGACTTCATATGAATTATTATTTATCTTCCAAGGTTCGTCTGTGGACTTTCTTATTTATACTGCGAACTAAGGTGACAATTGCCCACACTATTCAGCCGATTTACTACAGGAGTACCTGATTTGCCTCTCCGAATCACAGGATAGGTGAAGCTATTGACATAGCCGTCCGCCTCTCACCGATGGTGGTAACGTTCTTGAACGATATGACACTCCATCTTCTGATTGAAACATGAAATTAAGGCTCCCGTCGCTGAAATGAATACTAATTTCATTATCTGAACGCGATGTTATACTATGGAAAGGGCGGGATAGATTCCCAGAAGGTATGTCTATCGGTGAAGTGATTGATTCTGTACCAATATGTAAAGTCCTATAACTGTTTGACTGTCTGCTTCAATATTCAACACCGTTATCTAAAGTGTCAATTGCCAATACTCTTCAGCGGGCTAACTCGCGGAATACCTGGTTTAACTCTCCGAGTCACTGGATGTATAAAGCTATTGACTTAACCGTTCGTCTCTCACAGAAGGTGGCAACGTTCCCTAACGGTTTGACCCTCGATCTTCTCACTCATACATCAAGTTATGGTGCCTGACACTGAAGTGAATACTTATTTCTTTCTGTGAGCACTAACTTATACTCTCTATACAGCGGGTTATTTTCTCGGATGGTAAGGTCCTGGGTACATCATTTGACTTTACACCAACTAGTAGCACTCTGAAGTGGTTTCACGCTGTGCTTTAATACTCAATCCGTGAATTAATGTGTCATTTGCCAATACGATTCAGCGGATTTACTCCTGGAATACCTGGTTTGACTCTCGGAATCATAGTATAGGTGAAGCTATTGCCTTATCGTTCCGACCCGCAAAGAAGAAGGTACCATTCTGGAACAGTTTGCCTAGCGATCTTCTAATTCATATATGACGTTACGTTTCCCGTCACTGAAATGAATACTAACTCGTTCCCCTGAACACCACGATCTACTCCCTATACAGCGGGTTAGATCTTCGGAGGGTAATGTCTTGAGGAAAACGTTTGAAATTATACCAATTGTTAACGCCCACAAACAGTTTGACGCACTACTTTAACATTCAATCCGTGAATTATCGTTACTATGGTTAATACTGCTCCACGGATATAACCCAGGAATATCTCGTTTGGCTCTCGGAATCACAGGATAGGTGAAACTGTAAACTTAGCCGTTTGAGTCTTAAAGAAGGTGGTAACGTTCTCGAATGGATTTACTCGTGATTTTTCTATTCATATATGCGAATTAGGTGCTCGTGATTAAAATATATACGGACTTGCTTCTCTGAACACGAAATCATACTCTCGATAGTGCATTATAGGTTCTCGGATGGCATGGTCTTCGGTAAACCGTTAGTATTTATACCATTTGGTAATGTTCGCAAACAGATTGACGCTCTACTTTAATATTATAGCCGTGAATAAATGTGTTCATTGCCAATTCAGTACTGCGGATTTACTCTCGGAATATCTGGTTGGCCTGTCAGACTCACAGGATCCTGGAGGCTGTTGACTTAGTCATTCGTCTCTCTCAGAATGAGGTATCGTTGACGATCGGCTCAAACCTCGATCTTCATACACGTACATGCGATCAAGGTGACCTTCACTAATATATATATACTAATTTGTTTCCGTGAAAACCTAGTTATACTCCCGATTAAGCCTGTGAGGTTCGCGGAAGGAAAGATCTTCGGTATAAGATTATAGTCCTTACCAATACGTAACCCTCTACAACATTTTCACTCCGAACATTGCCAATACCATTTCCTGTACTGAACATCGGATTTGCTGCCGGAACATCTGGTTTGACACTCCGTGTCACAGGATAGGTGAAGCTATTGACGGAGCAATTCGTATCTCACAGAGGGTGGCAACGTTCTCGAGCGGCATGACGCACGGTCTTGTAATTCGAACATGAAGTTTAGGTGCCCGTCACTGAAATGTATAGAAATGTCTTTCTCTGAACGCGAACTTATTCTCCCGATGAAGCTGGTGTGGTTCAAGGAAGGTAAGGCCACCGATGAAACGTTTGACTTTATACTCATTCGAAACGCTCTCAAATGGTTTGTAACACTACATTAATATCCACACCGTGAATAATGATGGATGTTTCCAATACGCTGATTTATTCCCGGTATACAAGATTTGACTCTTAGAATCTTGGAATATTTCAAGCTATTGACATAGCCGTTCGTCTCTCAAAGAGGGTCGTAACGTTTTCGAAGGGATTGAACCTCGATCTTGTAATTCATATATCGAAACATGGTGTGTCTGTGCCATAATGTCAACTCATTTGTTTCCGTGGGCACTAAGCATGACAATCGCAATAGTGGGTTAGGTTCGAGGAAGGAAATGTATTCGTTAAACTGAATGTCTCTACACCAATTGGTAATGTTCTGCGTCGGATTGACCTTCTGCTTTAATATTCATACCGTGAATTAAGGTGACTATTCCCAATACTGTACAGCGGATTGACTCCCGGAATACCCGATTTTACTATCGCAATCACATGATAGGTGCTGTTCTTCACTCATAAAAGGTCGCTGCATTGTCGAACGGTTTGACTCCGGATCTTCTTATACGTACATGAAAATCTGGTGCCCCTCGCTAAAATGAATTTTAATTTCAATCTCTGATCCCGAAGTCATACTCCTGCTCCCGCGAGTTAGGTTCTCCGTATGTAAAGCTTTCTGTATGGTGTCTGGCACAATTGGAATAGGTAACGTTCAACAACGGTTTGACTTTGTACTTTGATATTCATACCGTTAATTAATGTGCCTATTGCCAATGACGTACAAGGAATTTGCTCGCGGAGTACATGGTGTGAGTCTCGGTATCACAGGACTGGCGTAGCAATTGACTAAGCCGATCTACTCTCAACGAAGGTGGTAACTTTCTCGAAAGGTTTGCCTATTCAGTTTGCTATTCATACATGGAAATATCGTGTCCGTCTGCCAAAATTTCTACCAATTTGTTTCCCTGAACATTAAGCAAGACACTCCCAGCAGCGGGTTGGGTTTCTCGGCAGATAAGGCCTTCGGTAAAGAGTTTGCCTCAATACCAATTCGCATTTTTCTACAATGGTGTGACTATGGAGTTTAGTATTTATACCGTGAAATAAGGTGTACTGTGCCAATACCAGTATACCATTTACTTCCAGAGTACTTTGTTTGTATCTCGGAAATACAAGATACGTGAAGCTATTGATTTAGACGTTTGAATCACAAAGAAGGCTGCAACAATCTCAATCGGTTTGACTTTCTGTCGCCGTAACCATACAGGTAATGAAGGTGTCCATTTGCCACAATGTCTCCTGCTTCCTAATGTGAGCATTAAGTTTGTCTCTCGCTACAGCGGGTTAGCTTCTCGGATGATACGGCCTTCTGGGCAAAGATTCACTCTATACCAATATGTATCGTTATACAACTGTGTGATTGTGTAATTCAATATCTATACCGGGGGTAGGGTTTTTGATGCCGATACTGTGCAGTGGATTAAGTCCTGGAATAGCTGGTTTGTCTCTCGGAATCGCAGGATAGGTGAAGCTTTTCACATGGCCGTTCGTCTCTCACAGAAGATGGTAACGTTCCCGAACAGTTCGACATTTGATCTTCTAATTCGTACATGAAATTACGGCGCCCGTCAGTAAAATGTCTACCAATTTGTGTCTCTGAACACGAGGTTATACCTACGATACTGCGCCATATAATCCCGGATGGCAAGGGCATCGGTAAAAAGTTTGGCTTTATACCAATTGGTAAGGTTCATCGACGGTTTCACGCTCTACATTAATTTTCAATTCGCGAAATATGATGTTTATTGCCAATAAACTTCAGCGGATTTACTCGAGGAATACGTGGCTTGCCTTCCTTAGTCTCAGGATGCGTGTAGCTACTGACATAGCCGCCCGAATCCCAAAGAAGGTGGTCACCTTCCCGAACCGTTTGAAACGCTACCATGGAATTCATACATGAAATTAAGGTGAGCGTCGCTGAAATGCATACTAATTAGCTTCTCTGAACACGGAGTTATATTCACCATACGGCGGGTCAGCTTCGCGGAAGGTAAGGCCTTCGGTGGAAAGTTTGTCTCAATAGCAATTCGTACCGTTCTGGAACGGTTTGCCTCCCGAACATCTCATTCATGCGTGAAGATAAGGTGCCCGACAATACAATTCATGCTACTTTGTTTCCGTTTACACTAACGAACACATTGGTGCAGCTGATTAGGTTCTCGGAGAATAAGGTAATTGGTAAAACTTTTGACTTTGTACCAAGTGGTAACGTTCTCAAGTGGATTCATGCTCTGCTTTAATATTTGATCCGGGAATTAATGTATCCATAACCAGTAGTGTACAGCGGATAGACTCCCGGAATACCTGGTTTGCCTATCGGAATAGCAGGATAGGTGCAGCTATTGGCTTAGCCGTTCGACTGTCAAATAAGGTGGGATCCTTCTCGAACGATTCGACTGCAGATTATTCTGTTCATACATGAAAATGAGGAGTCCGTCTGCTAAAATGTCCAATATTTGGGTCCGTGAGCACCAAGAATTACACCCGCTAAAGCGGGTTTGGCACCTGGAGGATAGGGTATCCGGTAAAAGGATAGACTATATATCATTTGGAAATGTGCTCAAAAGGTATGGCTCTCTACTTTAATATTCATAGCCCGAATTTAGTTGATTAATGCCAATACGATTCAGCGGGCTGAACATTATGCCTATCGATCTCCTTATTCGTACATGAAATGAAAGTGTTCGTCACTAAAAGGAATAACAGTTTGTTTCACTGAACACGAATTTCGACTATCGATACAGCAGGTTAGGATCTCGGAAGGTAAAATCTTCGGTAAAAAGATTGATTTTATACGAATAGGTATCGTTCTGCAACTGTTTGGCTCTTTACGTTAACATTCAAACCGTGAATTAAGGTGTATATTGCCAATACTGTTCAGCGGATTTACTCCCGGAGTACCTCTTTAACTTTCGGAACCGGATGATAGGTGAAGCAATTGACTCAGCTGTTAGAAACTCAAAGGTGGTGGCATCGTACTCGAACTGTTTGAATGGCGATTTTTCTATTCATACATGAGAATATGGCGCCGGCCTGCTAAAATATCTGATTATTTGTTTCCGTGGGTACAGAAGAAGACACTCACTGCAGAGGGTTATGTTCCATGAAACTGAGGTATTCGGCGAAAGGAATGACTTTATAGCATTTAGTAATGTTCTCCGACGGTTTGACTCGCTACTTTAATATTCTAAGTGTGAAATAAGGTGTCCATTGTCAATTCTGTTCTACGGATTTACTCCTGGAATACCAGGTTTGACTCTCGGACTATCAGGACAGGTGAAGCTATTGACGAACCGATGCCACTCTCAAAGTAGGTGGTTACGTTCTCCAAGGGTTTGGGTCTCGCTTTTGCTACTCATAATCAAAGCTAAGTACATCTTCCAAAATGTCTACCAATTTGTTTGCGTGAACACTGAGCAAGTCACTCCCTACAGCGGGTAAGTTTCTCGGGAGGCAAGGTATTCGGTAAAAAGAATGACTTTACACCAATTAGTAATGTTCTCCGATGTACGGCGGATTTACTACAGGAATGCCTGGTTTGGTTCTAGGTATCACAGGATGGCTGAAGCTATTGACTTATCCGTTCGAATCCCAAAGCAGCTTGTAACGTTCTCGAACGGTTCGACCCTCGATCTTCGAATTCATACCAGAAATTATGGTGGACGACACTAAAATGTATACCAATTTGTTTCCGTGTACACGGTGGTATACTCTCGATTCAGCTGGTTTGTTTTTCGGAGGGTACGACCTTCGGTAAAATGTTTGACTCGATACAAACTGATATCGTTCTTAAACGGCTTGACGCTGTATTTTAATATTTAAATGGTGAAAGAAGGTGTCCATTACCAATGCTGCTCGGCGTATTTACTCCAAGAATACCTGGTTTGACTCTTAGAATCGCAGGATCGGTGAAGCTATTGACACAGCAATTCGAATCTCAACAAAGTCGGTAACTTTCTCGAATGGCTTGATCCTGGATCTTCATGTTCATAATGAAATTCAGGGCCACGTCACTACAACGTTTAATAATTTCATACTCTCAAAACGAAGTTATACTCTCCAGGAAGCGGGTGAGCTTCGCGGAAGGCACGGCCTGTGGTAAAACGTTTGTCTTTGTAGCAATTGGTAACATTCTCAATCGGTATGACGCTCTACTTTAATATTCAAACCGTGTATTAAGGTGTCTCTTGCCAATTCTGTTCAGCGGATTTACTCCTGGATTACCGGGATTGACTATCGGAATCGCAAATATAGGTGAAGTTATTGACTCAGCCGCTAGACTCTCAAAGAAGGTGGGATCCTTCTCGAACGGTTTGAATCTCGATTATTTTATTCACACATGGAAATAATGTGCCCGTCTGATAAAATATCTATTAATTTTATTCCGTGAGCACTAAGCATGACATTCGCTACAGTGTGTTAGGTTCTAGGAAGATAATAAATTTGGTACAAGGAATGACTCTATACCTATTGATAATGATCTCCGAGGTATTGATAATCTACTGTAATATTCATATCTTGAGATAACGTGTCTATTGTCACTACTCTTCAGCGGACTCTCTCGTGGAATACCACGCATCACTCTCGGAATCACATGATAGCGTAAGCTATTGACTTAGCTATTCCACTGTCGAAGAAGGTGGCAACGTTCTCGAACGATTCGATCCTCGATCTTTCAATTAATACATAACACTAAGGCGCTTGACAATAAAATATATAATAATTTGTTTCTCTGTTCACGAAGTTATGCTTTCGATACTGCGAGTAAGGTTCACGGAAGGTAAGGCTTTCGACATAAAGTTTGACTGTATAGGAATAGGTAATGGTCTACAACATTTTCTCTCTCTGCTTTATCATTCATACCGTGCATTAAGGTGCCTATTGCCAAAACTGTTCAGCGCATTTACACCCGGAGCTCATGGTTTGTCTATCGGAATCACTGGATATGTGAAGCTATTGACTTAGCCGGTCCAAACTAAAGGAGAGTGGTAACGATATGGAACAGTTTGCCTTCTAATTCGTACTTGAAATTAATGGTCTTGTCGCTAAAACGTATACTAATTCGTCCAACTGAACACAGTGTTACACTCTCGATACAGCGGGTTAGTTTATCGGAGGGTAAGATCTTCTGTAAAACGTTTGACTATATGGCATTTGGTAACGATCAGAAACGGTATGACGCTCAGTCTTAGTGTTCAACGAACTATGGTATCTGTTGCCAATAATCTTTAGCGCATTTACGTCCGGAATACGTTGCTTGACAGTCGAAATCATAGGATAGGTGAAGCTAATAACAAAGGCATTCTCGAACGGTTTTACCATCGATCATCTAATTCATACATGAAAGTAAGGTGTCCGACACTAAAGAGATCCCCTGAACACGATGTATTGCTCCCGATACAACGGATTAGGGATTCGGTGGTTCATGCCATCAACAGGACGCTTGACTTCATAACAATTAGAAACGTTCTTCAACGTTTGGATCTTCCGCATTAATACTCAAACCGTGAATTAAGGTACCCATTGCCATTACTGTTCAGCGCATTCACTCCAGGAGTTCCTGGTATGAATTAGCGGAAACACTGGATATGTGAAGCTATTGAATATATTGAAGCTGTTTCTATGTTCGAATATCATAGAAACTGGATATGTTCTCGATCGGTTTGGCCCGCAGTTTTCTAATTCCTACTCGAAATTAAGATGCCATCACGATAATGTATACTAACGTGATTCCTTATCTACGAAGTTATACCTTCGATACGGCGGGTTAGCTTCACTGACGGTAAGGCACTCGGTAATACACTTGACTTTGTAGCAACTGGTAAATATCTAAAACGGAGTAACGCTGTATTTTGAGATGCAGGGCATGAAGTAAGGTGGCTGCTGCCAATACTGATAAGCGGATTTACTCCCGTAATACCTGGTTTGAATCTGGGATTCCCAGGAGGGATGAAGCTATTCACATGGCCGTTCGTCTCTCACTGTAGTTGGTAGCGATCTCGATCGGTTTAACACTCGATCTCTTAATGCATACATGAAGTTTAGGTGCCCGTCACTGAAATGAAGACAAATTTCTTTCTCTGAACACGAAGCTATACTCTCGATACGGAGGGTTAGTTACTCGGATGGTAAGGATTTCGGTAATATGTTTGCATCTATAGATGTGGGTACATTCGTACAACAGGTTGACGGCCTGCGTTAATATTCATACCGTGAAGTAAGGTGTCTGCTGCCAATACGCTTCAGCGGATTTACTCTCGGGTACCAGATATGTCTCTGGGATCCAAAGGATACATGGATCTATTGTCTTACCGTTTCGAGTCTCAAACAAATTGGCAACTTTCTCGAGCGGCTTGATGCAGGATCATCTTATTCATAATGAAATTAAGGTCCGCGCCACTAAATTGTTTTCTAGTTTCTTCTCTGAACACGAAGATATACTTTCAACGCCGCGGCTTAACTTCTCCGAAGGTAAGTCTATCTGGAAAGATTTTAACACTTACCAATAGGTAACGCTCTACAATGGTTTGACGGTCCGCTATAATATGCAAGCCGCGAAATAGTGCTTCTATTGCAAATACTGTTCGGTGGATTTACTCCCGCAGTACCTTGTATGCCTCTTCGAATCACAGGATAGGTGAAGCAATTGACTTATCCGTTCGAGTCTCAAAGGGTGTGGTAACGTTCTCAAACGGATTGACGAAAAATTTTTAGATTCAAACCATGAATGAAGGTGCATGTAATGAATAGCGCTCAGTGGATTTATATCTGGTCTGACTCTCGGAATCGCAAGATGGGTGAATCTATTGACTTTGCCATTCGGATCTCACAGAAGGTGGCAACGTTATCTAGAGGTCTGTCTCACTATCTTCTTATTGATACACGTAATAAGGTATCTGGGCACTATAATATATACTACTTTGATTCTCTAAACTCGAAGCTATACTCTCGATACAGCGGTATAGATTCTCGGCGCGTAAGGTCTTCGTAGAGCGTTTGACATTATACGAATTTGTAACGATCCCATTCCGTTTGACTCTCCACTGTAATATTCATACCTTGAATGAATGTGTCCATTGTTAATACTGCATTGTGGACTAACATCCGACATGGTCTGGCCCTCGGAACCGCATGATAGTTGTACCTACTGACTAAACCGCTCGACTCTCATTGATTGTGTGTATCGTTCTGGAACGGTTTGACAGTCTATGTTCTGATTCATACACGAAATTATGATGCCCATCACTAAAACGTATACTAATGTCTTTCTTTGAGCACGAAATTATACTCCCACCCTATACAGCGGGATAGGGTCCCGGCAGGTAAGTTTTCTGTAACAACTTTGACGCTATACCAATAGGTATCGTCCCACAGTGGTTTGACGTCCAGCTTGATATTCAATCCCTGATTTAATGTGTTTGTTTCCAATAACGTACGGGTCATTTACTCCCGGAGTACATGCCTTGACTATAGGAATCCCTGGATATGTGAAGCTATCAACTTGGCCGATCGGCGCTCAAGGAAGGAAGGTATTGTCCTCGAACTGCTTAACCCTCGATCATTTAATTCACACTTGAAGTTATGGGTACCGTCAAAAAAATGTAAACTAATTTGCTTCCATATACACGAAGTTGTGCTCTTGATTCAGCGGGTTAGGTTCACGGTCGGTAAGTTATTCTGTAAAAAGTTTGACTTTATATAAACTGGTAATGTTCTCCGATGGGTTGATCCTCCACTTTAATATTCAAACCGACGATTAAGGTGACCAGTGGCAAAACTGTTCAGCGCATTTGCAACCGGAATACCCGGTTCGACTTTCGATATGACAGGATAGGTGAAGCTATTGATTTAGGCGTTCGTCTCTCAGAGAAGGTGGCAACGATCTCGAGGGGTTTGACACGCAGTTTTCTTATTCATACATGAAATTGAGGTACGCGTCTGCTAAAATTTCTACTAATTTGTTTCTCTGCACACAAAGTTACACCCACGATACAGCGGTGTATTTTCTCGGAAGATAAGGTATCCTGTATGAAGTATGATGTTATACACATTTGTAACGTTTCCAAACGGCTCGTCGCTTTACATTAATTTGCGAGCAGCGAAATAAGGAGCTCGTTGCCATTACTGTACAGCGGATTTACTCCCGACATACCTGGATCGTTTCTCGGAATTACAGGAAAGGTGAAGCTATTGTCATAAATGTGCGATCTTCAGAGGAGCTGGTAACGTTCTGAAATGGTTTGACACGCGGTTAATCGATTCATAGATGAAAATAAGGTGCCCGCCTTCTAAAATGTCTAACTAGTTCGTTCCTCTGAACCCAAAGCAAGAAAATCGCTACGGCCGCTTGCTTTCTCGGAAAGTAAGGTATAGGTTAGAAAGAATGTCTTTATACCAATTGGTAATGCTCACCGTCGGTTGGACTCTCAACCGAAATAATGATGCAGTGAATTAAGGTGCCCGTTGATTATATGTCTCAGCGCGTTTACTCCAGGACAACGTGGTCTGACTCCCGCAATCACACGGTAGGTGAAACTATTGACATAGATGGGCGACTTTCAAAGAAGGTGGGATCGTTTGTCAACTGTTAGACTCACGATATTGCTATTCATACATGGATAATATCTGTCCGTATGCTAAAATGTCTCCTGATTTCTTTCCCTGAATCCACGATACAACGGGATGAGCCGTAGGAAGGAAGGGTATCCGGTAAGGAGAATGACGTTGTACCAATTGGTGACGCTCCACAGCGGTTTGGCTATGTGCATTAATATTCATACTGTGAGGTAAGGTGTTTAGTGTCAACAATGTTCAGCGCATAAACTTCTGGAATACCTGTTTGCCTCTCGGAATCCCAGGATAGCTGCAGCTACTGACTTAGATGTGCGACTTGCAAAGTTTGTGATAATGTCATCGAACGGTTTCACCCAAGCTTTACTCTCACTGTAGCCGGTGTAATTCTCGGATGTTAAAGCCTTCTTTAAACCTTTGGTAAGCAATTGGTAACGCTCTCAGACGGTTTGTCACTCTACATCAATATTCAAGCCGTGAATTAAGGTGTCTACTGCCAAAACTGATCAGTGGACATACTCCCGGAATACCTGGTCTGACTTTCGGAATCACAGGAATGGTGAAGCTATTGACTTCGCCATTCGATTCTCAGAGAAGATGGGAACGTTCGCGAACGGTTTGGGCTCTCGATTATTCGATGCGTACGAGAATATAGGGCTTCCGTCTGCTAAAACGCCGACTAATCTGTATCTGCGAACACAATGCAACGCACTTGACGCAGCGGGTTAGGTTCTCGGAAGGTATGGTAACTGGTAAAAAGGCAGACCTTATTGAAATTGCTAATGTTCTTCAAAGGATAATCTATGTACTTTAACCTTCATACCGCGAGATATGGAGCCTATTGCCAAAACTGTTCATTGGACTGACATCCGGAATATCTGGTTTGACTATCGAAATAACAGGATAAGTGAAGCTATTGACTTAGCCGTTCCTGACGTAACGAACGATGGATCGTTATCGAAATATTTGACTTTCGATTATTTTATTCCATCATGAAAATAAAGTTTCCGTCTGCTAAAATGACTACTATGATGATTCCGTGAGCACTAAGCATGATAGTCGTTAAATCGAGTTATGTTCTTGGAAGGTATGGCCTTCGGTAAAACGTTCGACCTTATTCCAATTGGTAACGCACTCAAGTGGTTTGAATCTCTACTTTAATATTCAAATCGTGTATTACGGTATCTACTGCCAATACTGTTCAGCGGTTTTACTCCCGGGGTGCCTGTTTGACACTCGGAATCGCATAATAGGTCAAGCTATTGACTTAGCTGTTCGTCTCTCACAGAAGGTGGCAACGTTCCCGAGCGGTTCGACCCTCGATACTCTCACTCCTACATGATGTTAAGGTGTCCGTCACTGACGTGAATACTAATTTCGCACTCTGATCACGAAGTTATATTTTCGAAACGGCGGGTTAGCATCTCCGAACGAATGGCAGTTGGTAAAGTGTTTGATTCTATACCAATAGGCAACGTACTACAACGGTGTGACGTACTATATTAATATACAATCCGCGAATTAAGGTATCTATTGCGAATTCTGTACAGTTCATTTATTCACGAAATAACTAGTTTGACTTTCGGAATCACACGATGTAAGAAGCTATAGACTTAGGAGTTCAAATCTCAAAGAATGTGGTAACTTTCTCGAACGGTTTGACGATCGAACTCCTTATTCATCCTCGAGATTAAGGTATCCGTCGCTAAAATGAATGCAAATTTTCTTCTAGAAGCACACAGTTATGCCCTCGATACAACGGGTTTGAATCGCGGAAAGTAAGGTGTCCGGGAAGTTGTTTGTCGTCATACAAATTGGCAAAGTTCTCCTACGGTATGCCGCTCCACTTTCATATTCGTACAGCGAATTAAGGTTGCCATTTGCCAATACTGTTCATCAGATTTTCTCTCGGAATACACGGTCTGACCCTGGAAATCACAGGATAGGAGAAGCTATAGACCTAGCCGTTAGACACTCAAGGAGGGTGGTAACGTTCTCGATCGGTTTGACCATCGATATTCTAATTCATACATGAACTTAAGGTTCTGGCACTAAAATATATACTAATGTGTTTCTCTGAACACGAATTTATACTCTCGAAACGGAGGGTTAGGTTCTCGGGCCGTAATGCTTTGAGTAAAATCTTTGACATTGCAGGAATTGGTAATGTTCTCAAACGGTTTGACAACCTAGTTTAGCATGAACACCTAGAATTAAAGTGTCCATTCCCAACTGAGTTCGGCGGAATTACACCCGGAATACCTGGTTTGACAATCGCAATCGAAGGATGGGTGACGCTGTTGTCTCAGACGTTCGTCTCTCACTGAAGGTGGCATCACTCTGGAGCGGTTTCATACTCGATCATGTAAATCGTACATGAAGTTAAGGTGCCCGTCACTGAAATGAATACCAATTTCTTTCTCTGAACCCGAAGTTATACTCTCGATGCAGCAGGCGAGGTTCGCGAAAGGTAAGGCCTTCGGTAAAGTGTTTGACTTTATACCAATTGGCAATGCTCTCATACAGTTTGCCGCACTGCTTTACTATCCAAACCGTGAACTATGGTGTCTATTGATTATACTGTTGAGCGTATTTACACCAGGAATACCTGGTTTGACACTCCGAATCACTTTAGGTAAAGCTATTGACATATCCGTCCGACCCTCAAAGAGGGATGAAACTTGCTGATGCGGATTGACATTCGATCTTCTAACACATACATGGAGTTATGGTGCCCGAAATTAAAATGTATTGGAATTTGTTCCATTGAACACGATGTTATACTCACGATACAGCGGGATATTATTTCGGAAGGTAAGGCCGCCGGAAAAAGTTTGACACTATAGCAATGGGTGACGTTCTACAAAGGATTGACTGTGTACTCTAATATTTATACCGTGGAATAGTGCGTCTAATGTCCATACTGAGCAGCTGATTCCTTGCGGAATACCAGGAATGTATCTCTGTATCACAGGATGGGTGAAGCTGTACACTCAGCCGTTCTATTCTCAAACAATGTGATAACGTTCTCGAAAGTTTTGACTTTCGGTGTCCGTATGCTAAAAGGTCCACAAATTTGTGTCCGTCGTCAACGAGCAAGGCACTCCCTACAGCGGGTTAACATTATCGGCATATAAGTTATTCGCTAAAATGAATTACTTTATACGAATTCGTTTGACCTCCAACGGTTTGACGGTGCACTTTTATAATCAAACCGTGAATTTAGGTGTATATTGCCATTGTTGTACAGTGGATATACTCCTAGAATGCCTGGATTCGCTGTTTGTATCACAGAATAGTTGAAGGTATTGACGTAGCTGTGCCGCTCCCACAGATGATGGCTACGTTCTCGAACGGTTTGCCTTCGATATTCCTATACATCCATGAAAATAATGTAACCGTCTGCTGAAATGTCTAATAATCTGATCTCATGAAAACTAAGGAACACAATCACTGCAGCGGATTGGCTTCTCGGAAGGTTTGGAACTGGGTAAAATGAATGACTTTATTCCAATCGGTAATGTTCTCCGACAGTTGGACTCCCTACACTAATATTCATACCGTGACGAACGGTGTCTGTTACTAATACCGTTCCGCGGACTTTCTCCAGGAATACCTCGTTTCACTCTCGGCATCCCAGGATAGGTGAAGGTTTAGATTTATCCGTTCGTCTCTCAAAGAGGGTGGTAACGTTCTGGAGTGGTATGTCCAACGATCTCCTAATTCATTAATCAAAATATGGTGTGCCTCTGCTTTAAGGACCACTAATTTCTTTCCGTGAGCACAAAGCATGACAATAGCTGCAACGGGTTAGGATCTAGGAAGGTAATGTATTCGGTAAAGAGAATGACTCTATTCGAATTGGTAATGTTCTCGGACGGATTGACCTACTTTAATATTCATACCGTGAATTAAGGAGACTGTTGCCAGCACTGTACAGAGAATTGACTCCCGGTATACCCGATTTGACTATCGGAATCACATGATTGGTGAAGCTATTGATATAACCGCACGACTCTCAAAGAAGGCGGTAACGTTCTCCAACGGTTTGACACTCGGTCTTCAAATTCATACAAGGAATAAGAGTGCCCGTCACTACAATGTGTACTCATTTGCTTCACTGAACAGAAATTATACTCCCGCTGAAGCTGGTGAGATACGCGGAAGGTTATGTCTCCTGTAAAATGATTGAAATTATAGCAATTTGTAACCGTCTCAAACAGTGTGACGGTCTACTTTAATATTCGAATTGTGAATTATGTTGTTTATTGCCAATACCGTAGAGCGGATTTGCTCCTGGAAAACCTGCTTGACTCTCGCAATCGCAGAATAGGTGAAGCTACTGACTTAGCCGTTCAGTTCTATATAAATATGATACCGTTCTGGAACGGATTGACCATGGATTTCCCTATTCGCGCATGCAATGGTGCTGACCTTCTGCTAGAATAGGTACCAATCGGTTTGGTTGTACACTAAGATAGACAATCGATAGTTCGGTGTTGGTTCTTGGATGATAAGATATTTGATAAAACATTTCACTTTTTACCGGTTGGTATCGTTCTCGAACGGGTTGACGATCCACATCAATAGTCAGACCGTGAACTAACGTTTCTATTGCCAATACTGTTCAGCAGGTTTACTCCCCAAATACCTGGTTTAACCTTAGAAATCACAGGTCAAGTGTAGCTATTGACTTAGATATGCCACTCTCAACAGAGGCGGTAAGGTTCTCGAATTGTTTGACCCTGGACCTTCCTATTCGTGCATTAAGCTAAGGAGCCATACACAAGAATGTATACCTATTTATACGTCTGAACGCAAAGTGTATACTTTCAATACAGCAGGATCCGTTCTCGGAAGATAACGCCTACGGTAAGAAGTTTGACTATATACAAATTGGTAACGATTTACGACGGTTTGACTCGGTACATTAATATTTATACCGCGAATTGGGGCGTCTTTTTCCAATGTTGTCCGGCGGACTTAGGAGCGGTACTCCAGGAATACCTGGCATGATTTTCGGAATCACAGGGTTGGTGAAGCGATTGCCTTAGCCTTTCGATACTCACAGAAGGTGGTATCGATCTCGAACGGTTCCACGCTCTACTATAATATTCAAACCGGGAGCTAATATATTCATTATCAATAGTGTACAGCGGATTGACTCCCAGCACACCTGGTGTGCCTATAGGATTAACAGGGTAGGTGAGGCTATTGTCTCAGCCGTTCGATGCTCAAAGCAGGTGGTAACATTCTCGAACGGCTTGACTCACGATTTTGATACTTATACATGGAAATGTGTTGACCATGTGCTAAAATCTCTACTAATTCATTTCCGCCAACATAAAACAGGACACACAGTACAGCTGGTTAGTCAGCTCTGAAGGAACGGCTTCGGTGAAAAGTTGGACTCAATACCAGTGGGTAATGTTGTACAACTCTGTGACTCTGTATAACTTCGTGTTCTGGGAAATAAATTGGTATTTATTTCAGTGTCGGGAACCGTAACTTCGGGCCTGAAGTGGAAGGTCGATGGATGAACCGTTCGAGAACGTTACCACTGTCATTGAGTATCCATCGGAGAAGTCAATACCATCAACTGTCCTTTGAATCCGTTAGTCAAACCCTGGTAAATCGCGAGTAAATCCGCTGAACAGTATTGGAAATGACACCATACTCCACTGGTTGATTATGGAAATAGAGCCTCACCCCGTTTGAGAATGTTTCCAGTTGCTATAAAGTCAGACGTTTTACCGAATGCCTTACCGCCCGAGAAGCTAGCCGGCCGTATCGAGAGTATAGCTGCGTGTTTAGGGAAACATATTGGTAAACAATTTAGTGACGGCACCTTAAATTCATGTATGAATTAGAATATCGAGGGTCAAACTGTATGAGAACGTTACCTCCTACTTCTAGAGTCGGAGCACCATGCCAATAGCATCACCTACCGTATGATTGCGAGAATCAAACCAGGTATTCCAGGGGTAAATGCGCTGGACAGTATTAGCAATCGACACCCAAATTCTCGGCATGAGCATTTAAGTAGGGAGTCAAATCGTCGGAGAACATTACCAATTGTTATAAAGTCATTCTTTTTACATAATACGTTACCTTCTGAGAGCGTATCCCGGTGTATCGAGATTAAAACTTCGTAATCGGCAAAGCGAGTTAGAATTCATTATAGTGAAGGGCACATGAATTTGATGTACGAATTAGAAGGTCTATGGCCCATTCTTTCGAGATCATGACCGCCCTGTCAGAGAGTCTAACGGCTAATTCAATAGCCTCACTTATCCTTTGATTCCGAGAGTCATACCTGGTATACCGGGAGAAAATACACTGAATAGTAGGGGCTATAGACACATTAATTCGCGGTATCAATGTTAGAGCAGATCGTCTAATCGTTGAAGAACGTTTCCGATTTGTATAAAGTCAAACGTCTTACCGATATCGTTTCCTTCCGAGAGCCTGACCCGCTGCATCGAGAGTATAAATGCGTTTCCAGGGAAAGAAATTATTATTCATTTCAGTGACGGGCACCATTAACTTCGTGTATGAATTGGAATATCGAGGGTCATATCGTTACAGAACGACAACATCTTCTTGGAGAGTCGAGCGGCTAAGACAATAGCTTCTCCAATCGTGTGATTCGGAGGTGCAAACCAGGTGTTCCGAAAGAAAATCCGCCCTACAGTATGGGCAATAGTCACCTTAATTCGCGATTTGAATATTAAAGCACGGCGTCTAGCCGTTGTAGGGAAATACTTGTAGGTGTAGGTTCAAATTTGACACACAATGCCTTTCCCTCCGAAAACTATCTCACTGTATCGGGAGAGTCGAACCGTGTTCACAGGTATGAAATAGTATACATTTTAGTCACGAGATCCTACATTTCATGAACGAATTAGAAGATAGATGTTCAAACATTTCGATAACGATACCACATTCATTGAGACTCGAACGGCGAAGTCAATAGCTACACCTATTCTGTGATTTCGAAAGTGAAGTAAGGTATTCCGGAAGAAAATCCGCTGTAGTGAAATGGCAATAGACACCTTAATTCACGCTATGAATACTAAAGTAGAGAGTTAAACCGTCGGCGAACATTAGAAATTCGTATTAAGTCATCCTCTTTACCGAATACCTTACCTTCCGAGAACCGAACCAGCTGTGTCGAGGGCCTTGATTATTATTGACGGAATCAAACTAGTCGACATACCAGTAGGGAGACTCCACATTCTAATGAATAAATATCAACATCAAGAGGCAATCCCCTTCAGAATGCTACCACCTCCGTTGAGAGCCGAACGTCTAAATCAATAGCTTCACACGTACTGCGATTCATAGTGTCAAACTAGGTATTCGTAGATAAGCTGAAGAGTAATGGCAACAGACACCTTAGTGCACGGTACGAATATTAAAGCTGACAGTCATCCCGTTGTAGACCGTTACCTATTGGTGTAGAATCAAATGCTTTACCGATAGACACCTCGGTGGAGCTAACCCGCCGCTTCGAGTGTAAAACGTTACGTTCAGAGAGAGAAATTTGTAAACATTTCAGAGACGGGCGCCTTAATTTCATGTATGAATTAGATGATCGGTGCTCAAACCGTTCGAGACCGTTACCACCTTTTATGAGTGTCAGACGGCTACGTCAATAGCTTCAAGTACCCTGTGATTCTGAAAGACAAACTGGCTAATCTGGGAGTATATTCGCTGAAGAGTATTGCCAATAGAACCATAATAAGCGGTATGTGTATTAAAGCAGGCAGTGAAGCCGTTGAGGACAATTACCAATTGGTGTAGATTCAAACTTAGTACAGAAAGCGTTCCTTTCAGATAACGTAACCCGATATATCGGGAGAATTACGTAGTATTCAGAGAATTAAATTGGTATACATTTTAGTGATAGGTATCTTAATTTGATTTATGAATGAGGAGATCGACAGTTACAACGGTCGACAACGATACCACCTTCACTGAGAGTCGCATAGCTAAGGAACTAGCTTCACCCATCCTGAGAGTCCGAGAGACAAACATACCATTATGGGAGTAAATCCGCTGAATTATATAGGCAATGCACACCACAAATCACGGCATAGACGTTAGAGCAGAGAGTCATGCTGTCGATGATCATTATCAATTGGTATACAGTTACTCTTTTTAACGCAGTCCTTACCTTCCGTGAATATAACCCGCCGTAACGTTAGTATAGCTACGTGTTTAGAGAAACACATTAGTATACAATATAGTGACAGCAGGTTTAATTCATATATGAACAAGAATATCGATGGTCAGACCATTCGCGGACGTTGCCACCAATTGTGAGTGTAGCTAATTGGACTGCTTCACCTATCCTGTGATGCTGAGAGTCAAACCAGGTAATCCGATAGGTAGTTTACTGAAGAGTATTGGCAATTGACGCCTTATTTCACGGGTTGAATAAAAAAGTAAAGTAACAAACCGTTTGTCAACGGTACCAATTTTTATGAAGTCAAACGCTTTACCGTAGGCCGTAACGTTCGAGAAGTTAACCCATCGCATCGAAGGTGTACCTACTGGTATAGGGAAACACATTAGCATTCGTATTATAGACGAGCGCCTTATTTTCGTGCATAAGTTAAAAGATCGAGCGTCAAGTCGCTCGAGAGCGTTACCACCTTCTGTAAAAGACGAACTGCTAAGAGAATGGATTGACCTATCCTGCAATCCTGATTGTCAAATCAGGAATTCTGGGAGTAGGTCCGCTGATGAGTTTTGTCAATTGACACCGTAATTCGCGGAGTGAACATTAGAATATAGCGTCACACCTTATGAGTACGTTAGTAATTGCTATAAAATCAAACGTTTTAGCGAAGACCGCACCTTCCGCGAACTTCACCCGCTTCATCGAGAGTGTAAGTTCGTATTCAGAAAAAGAAATTAATATTCATTTCAGTGACGGGAGCCTTAATTTCATGTATAAATGTGAAGATGGAGTGTCAAATCGTTCAAGAACGTTACCACATTCTTTGAGAGACGCACAACTATGTCAATAGCTCCACCTATGCTGTGATTCGGATAATCAAACCAGGTACTCCTGAAGTAAATGCATAGGACGGTATAGGCAGTATACACCACAACTCACTATATGAATATTAAATTACAGCGTCAGAACGCTTGTGAACGTTATCAATTAATACTGCGTCATATTCCTTGCCAGACACGTTTCCTTTCTAGAACCGAACACGCTGTAACGAATGTCATGCTTAGTGCTCACGGAAGCAAATTAGGAGACATTTTAGGAGACCGACTGCATGTTCTTCATGTATGAATTAGGAGTCGATGATCAAACCGTTCGAGAACGTAACCACCCTCTTTGAGAGCCGAATGCACAAGATAATAGCTCCACATTTCCTGTGATTCAGAGTGGTAAACAACGTATTTCGAAAGGAAATCCGCTGAAGAGTATTGGCAGTTGGCACCTTAATTCACGGTTTGAATATTAAAGCAGGACATCTGGCCATTGTAGAACATTACCTATTCGTGTAGGCCAATCTTGTTACAGAATGCATTACCCTCTGAAAATCTGACCCGCTGTATCGTGAATATATAGAAATCAGTTCAGGGGAGCGAAATAGAGTACATTCCAGTGACGGTGATAATAGTTCCATATATTTGCATCAGAAGCTCGATCGTTAATCATTTCTGGAACGTTACCGTCTTCAATGAGTGTCCTACGGCTACGATAAGAGCTTCATCAACCCTGTGATTCCGATAGTCAAACAAGGTATTCATGGAGTAGGTCCGCTGCACGGGATTGGCAATTGACTCCCAATATCACGGTATATTTACGGCAGTGCAGTGTCAAACCGTTGCTGAACGATAGTTACTGGTATAGAACGAGTAGGTAATGTTCTACAACGGCTTGTCGGCCTGCTTCAATATTCGAACCGAGTATTGAGTTGCCTATTGCCAATAGCTTTCAGCGGACTTATTACCGGAATACCTGGTTTACCAATCCGAATCACAGGATAGGTGAAGCTACTGACATAGCAGTTCGTCTCGCACGAACGCTTCTCTTTCGTATATTTATATGTATACACAAACAAGCGGGGTCTGTCCTCTGAAAGGTCTACAAATTTGTTTCCGTGCACATTAAGCAGGACACTCCCTATAGCGGGTTAGGTACTCGGAAGGTATGGTTTGCGTTAAAAGAAATTACTTTATGGGCATCGTTAACTTGCTCCGTCGGCTTGACGCTCCACATTATTATCCATACCGTGAGTTAAGGTGGCAGTTGCCTATAGACTTCAGCGGACTTACTTCCGGATTACTTGATATGACTATCAGTATAACAGGATAGGTGAAGCCTTTGATTTAACCGTTCGACTCGCGAATATGGTGGTAACATTCTCTAATGGTTTGAAATTCGTTCTTTTATTTCATACCTGAAATTAATTTGCCCGTCACTAAAATGAAAAATAGTTTGCTGCTCTAAGCACGAAGTATTACTCTCGGTACAGCGGGCCAGGTTGACGGACAGTATGGCCTTCCGTTAGAAGGTTGATCATATGCTAATTGGAACTGTTCACCGTCGGTTTGTCTGTCTAACTTAATATTCATACCGTTTGATTAAGCACATTTATTGCCAATACTATTCACCGGATTTACCCTCGGATTACCTGGCTTGACTCTCGGAATCGCATGATAGGTGGAGCTGTTGACTTATCCCCCAGACACTCAAAGGGTGTGGTAACGTTCTCGAACGGTTTGACGATCGATTTTCTAATCCACTTTGGGTTAACGTGCCGACACGGAAATGAATACCAATTTCATTCTCTGAACACGAATTTATACTCTCGATGAAGACGCAGAGTTTCGTGGGAGCGTAAGGCCTTCGGTAAATCAATTGACCTTATACAAATTCGAAACGCTCTCAAGCGTTTTGACGATCTACTGCAATATTCACACCGCGAATTAAGGTGTCTATTTCCACACCACGTCATCGCACTTACTTCCGAAATACCTGGTTTGACTCTGCGAACCACAGGATAGATGAAGCTATGGACTAAGCCGTTCGTCTCTCACGGAAGGTGGTAACGTCATCCAAAGGGTAGACCCTCAACCTTCCCATTGCTACATTCAATTAACGTGTCCTTCTGCTAAAGTGTCTACTAATTTGTTTCCTTGAACACTATGCAAGGGACTTGCTGCAGCGGGTTAGGATCTCCGAGGGTGTGGTATCCTGTACGAAATTTGTCCATATACGATTATGTACCGTTCAACAATGGTTCGAGTCTCTATATTACTACTTATACCGTAAATTAAGGTGTCTATTGCCAATGCCGTACTTCCGAATGACTCTCATAATACCTGGTTTGTCTATCGGAATAACAGGATGGGTGAAGTTATTGACTTAGCCCTTCGTCTCCCGAAGAAGGTGGCAATGTCCTCGAACGAGTTGACCCTCGATCTCCTAATTCATACATGAAATTAAGGCGTCTACCGCAGAATTGGAGACGATATCCTTTCTCTGAACACGAGGTTATACTCTCGAGACGCCGAGTTTGCTTCCCCGAGGGTAAGGCCGTCGGTAAAGTGGACTTTACACCAATTGGCAACGCTCTAAATGGCTTTCACGCTCTGATTTAAGATTGAAACCGTGAATTAATGTCTCAATTGCCAATAATCTTCAGCGGACTTGCTCCTGGAATACCTGATTTGAATCTCCGATCCACTGGACAGGCGATGCATTTGACCGAGCTATTCAACTCTCAATGACGGTGGTAACGTCCTTTAACTGTATAACCATCGATATTCTAATTCATGCTTGTATTTAAGGTACTGTAACTGAAGTGGGTACTAATGTGTTTCAATGAACATGAAGTTATACTCTCGATATGGCGGACTAGCTTCGTGTATGGTAAGGCTTTCGGCAAAACGATTGATTTTATAACAATATGGAACGTTCTACATATGTTTGACTCTGTACTTTAATATTTAAACTGTGGACTAAAGTTTTCGTTGCCAATAGTGTAAAGCTGATTGATTCTAGGAATACCTAGTTTGCCTATCGGAATAGCGTGATAGGTGAAGTTATCGACTTAGTCGTTCGAATCTTACAGAATATTGGATCGATCTCGAACTTCTTGACTCTCGCATATTCTTTTCAAAAATGAAAATAAGTTGCCCGTCTGCTTAAATGTCTACTAATTTCTTTCCGTGAGCACTCAGCTAGGCACTCGCTACAGCGGTACCGGTTCTCGGAAGGTATTGTATTGGGTAAAAAGAATTACTTCATTTTAATTCATAATCTTCTTTGTCTGTTTGACACATTACCTAAATATTTATATCGCGAATTAACGAGTCTATTGCCTATAGTGTACAGCGCATTTTCTCCCGGAATATCTGGTTTATGTTTCGGAATCACAAGATAAGTGAAGCTATGGGCTTAGCTGTTCTACTCTCATGGAACGAGGTAACGTACGCGAGCGGTTGTCACTCGATCTTCTAAATCAAACATGAAATTAAGGTGCACGACACAATCATGTATTATAATATGTTTCTCTCACCGCGAAGTTATAATTTCGATACAGCGGGTTAGGTTTTCAGTGTGTAAGGTCTTCAGTCAAACGCTTGACTTTATACAAATTGGTAACGATCACAAACGGTTTCACGCTCCACTTCAATAATCAATCCGCGAATTAAGGTATCTTTTGCCAGTAGTGTACAGCGCATTTACTGCCGGAATGACTGGTTTGACATTCGGAATCCCAGGATATGTGATGCTCGTTACTCAGTCTTTGTTTCTCACAGAAGCTGGTATCTTTCTCGAACGGTTTGACACTCGGACTTCGTATTCATAATAAAATGTCACTAAAATGTTTACTTTTGTGTTTCCCAAACATGTAGCAATACTCTCGATGCTGCGGGTTAGCTTCTCCGACGGTGAAGCATTCGGTAAGACGTTTGACTTTATATCAATCGGTTACTTTCTCGCACGGCGTGACGCTCTATTTTAATATTAATTCCGCAGATTTTGGTCTCAATTACTAATACTCTTCAGCCCATTTACCCTCAGATTATCTGGTTTGACTCTTCGAATATGCAATAGGTGGAACAATTGACTTATACTTGACTATACTACAAACTTGTAATTCATACATGACGTTCCGGTGCCATGCACTGAAATGAATATGATCTTCGATCTCTGAACACGAAGTCATATTCTCGAAACGGCAGGTTAGCTGCTCCGAAGGCAAGTCTATTGGTCAAGTGTTTGACTTTATATTATTGGTAACGCTATAATACGGTTTTGCGCTCTACTTTAATATACAAACCGGGAATTATGGTGTCAGTTGCCAATACTGTTCAGCGGAAGATCACTCGAAATACCTGGTTTGACATTCGGAATCACAGGATAGGTGAAGTTATTGACTAAGCCGTTCAATCCTCAATGAAGGTGGTAACGTTCTCGAATGGATTGACAATCGATCTCCTAGTTAAGCCGTCCGTCTGCTAAAATGTCTACTAATTTGTTGCTCTGAACACGAAGTTATACCCACGATACAGCTGGTCATGTCCTCCGAAGTAAGGGATTCCGGTAAGGAATATGACTTTATACCAATGCGTAACGTTTTCAAACAGTTTGACTTTCTGCTTCAACACTCATATCGCGAATTAACGTTTCTATTCCCAATACTGTGCAGCGGATTTACTGCTGGAACAACAGGTTTGACTCTCGTAGTGGCAGGATAGGAGAAGCTAGTGACTTCGCCCATCGGCCGACAAAGAAGTTGCGAACGTTCTCAAACGGTATGTCCCTCGATCTTCTATCTCATATCTGATACTCAGGAGCCAGACACGAAAGTGTGTACTAATTTGTTTCTCCGATGACGAAGATACATTCTCGAATGAGCGGGATAGGATGTCGGAAGGTAAGACATTCGGTAAATAGTCGGAGTACATGCTAATACTTAACGATCTGCAATGGTGTGAATCTGTACGTTATTTTTCATACCGTGAACTAAGCTGTTTATTACCAGTACATTACAGCGTATTTACTCCCGGAATACCAGGTTTGACTCTCGCAATTATAGGATAAATGAAGCGATTGACTTAGGCGTTCGATCTTCAAAGATGATGGTAACTTTCGCACACTCGATCTTCTGTTTTATTCATGAAATTAATGTGTCCGTCACTAAATTGTATGCTAACTCATTCCTTTGAACTCGCTGCTATACCCTCGATACAGCGGGCTAGGTTTTCGGAGGGTAAGGTCATCGGTGAAGCGATTGACTACATACCAATTGGTTTCGTTCTCCAACGGTTTGACGCTCGATCTTCTTATTCATACCTGAAATTAAGGAGCATGCCACTGGAATATAAACTAATTTGTAACTCTGATCACGAAGATATACTCTCGGTGCAGCGGGTTAGTTTTTCGGAGGGTAAGGACGTTGCTAAAACGTTTGACATTATACCTACTGGTAACGCTCTCCGACAGTTAGACGCTCTATGTTAATAATCAAACTGCGAGTTAAGGTGTCTACTCGGAATACTGTCTAGCGGACTTACTTCTCGGTTTTCCTGGGTTGACACTCGGAATCACGGGATAGGTGAAGTTATTCACTTGGCCGTTCGAATCTCAAAGGGGACTGTAATGTTCCTGATCAGTCTGCCTCCCGATCTTCTAATCCATACACGAAATGAAGGTGCCTGTCACTAAAATGTCTACTAATTTGCTTCTCGGAACACGAAGCTATACCGTCAATATAGCGAGTTAGCTTCTCGGAAGGAGTGGCCTACGGCAAAAAGTTAGACTGTATACGAATGTGTAAAGTTCTACAACGAACAGTGAATGATGGTACGGCAGATCGAGCAACACTACTGTATGGTCTCCGTTAATTTCTAAAGACATGATTTGAACCGCAAGCAATTCTTTCTCATTTTTATATTTATATACAAATACTGCAATATACTGTTATGGTGATTACAATTTTATTCGAAATTTTCTATTGTTAGTTGAAAAAATTGTATTTCTGAATAGAAGTGGCTGTGGATCTTGTTCAGTGCACGATTATGATATTGTTTTGTTAAACTTATTATTATTTTACATGATTGTCTGTATACGGATCTACGCTTTCGGTGCGACACAGCTGCAATGGCGCTGTACTTGTGTACGGCAGATCGGAGCGGTATACTCGATGGTCTTCGTTGATTTCGTTAACGATGATTTTGAGCCGTGTGCATTTTGTCCCAATTTTCCCACTTATTTACACATACTGTGATTTAATGTTATGATATTTTCTATTTTCATCTATATTTTCAATTTATATTATACTGAATTGTATTTTTTCATTAAAAGTGACTTCAGAATTAGATGAGTGCACGTTATGACATTATTGTGTTAAGCATATTTTCATTTCATATCATAGTCTGTACACGTTCATACGCTCTCCGAGCGATACCACTTGCCTTGTCTTGCATTTGCGTACAGCAGGTCGGGCGACACTATAGGATGGTCTCCATCAATTCCTTTATCCTTCGACTTTATCCTTCGACACGACTGGCGAGGTCTTGTTTGTATCTACGTACGGCTGGTCTGGACGAATCTACTGCATGGTCTTCGCTAATTTCTCCAACCTTGACATTGTACCGCATGCATCTTTTTCCAGTTTTCCATTTACATATACATACTATAATTTACTCTTATGACATTTTCTATTTTTTACGTAATTATCAATTTAGTTTACAATATTGTATTTCCTTGGAATTAGTTGAGAGTATGTTTATGACGATATCTTGTTCATCTTATTGTTATTTTATATGATTGTTTTTCTAGGTACCTACGCTTCCTGTGCGACACGACTGGAGAGGCCTCGTAGCTACGTTCGGTAGATCAGAGCGACACTACTGCATTATCTTCGATAACTTATCTAACCTTGGTACTGTACCGCATGCATTCCTTCCCAGTCTTCCATTTATTTAAACATTTCATAGTAAAAGTGTCTTTGGATATAGTTGAGCTTACGTTTGTGACAGTATTATGTTAAGCTAGTTATTTTTCATACGGTTGTGTGTATGCGGATCTACGCGTCCGAGGCGTGACGTTTGGAGTGGTCTTGTAGTTGCGTTTGGGAGATCGGAGCGGCATACTGTATGGTCATCGTTAATTCCTTTAACCACAATGATGTACCTTATTCCCTCTTTCGCAATTCTCTGTTTATATAGGAATACCGTAATTTACTCTTGCGATGTCCTTAATTTCCTCCAATCTTTCCAATTTTTATTTTAAAAAATTGTATTTATTATTAATCGTATCTTTGGAATTAGTTAAGTGTACGATTATGATAATATTTTGCTATACTTACTGCTATTTTACACAGATGCTTGAATGCGCACCTGCGCTTCCAGAATGACACAGCTGTAATGGCTTTGTAGTTGCGTACGGCAGATCTGAGCGGCATACTGGATGGTCTTCGTCTTTTCGTGTAACAATGATTTTGAACCGTATCCACTTTTTCTCACGTTTTCCATTTATTTATACGTTCTGCAGTTTGCTGTTACGAAATATTCAATTTTCCTCGAAATTATAATTCTTTATTATAAAAAATTGTATTTCTTAGTAACAGTGTCTGTGGAATTAGTTGTATGTACGTTTATGTTAATGTTTTGTTAAGTTCTTGTGTATTTTAGAGGATTGTCTCTATACGTATCAGCTTTTCCGGAGCGGCACGGCTGCTGTAGTCTTGTAGTAGCGTTCATGAGATCGGTGGGTCATTGCTGTATATTCTTTGTATATAATTTCATCCTTAATATTCTACAATATTAATTCTTTCAGAGTCATGCATTAAATTTCATACGCTGTAATTCAGTGTTATGGTACCTTCGATTTGTCATAATTATAAATTTTTGTTTAGAGATTTGCAATTCTAAGTAAACTTGTCATCGGAGATATTTGAGTGTACATATATTGCAATTTTCTGTCATGCTTGTTGTTACATTATATGATTGTCCATATGCTTACCTACGAGTCCGGTGCGATACGGCTGGATTGGTTTTGTAGTTGCGTTCGCTAGATCGGAGCGACATTGCCATTAGGTCTTTGTTAATTTCCATAACTTTGATTTTGTACTGTATGAATTTTTTCTCAGTTTGCCATTTATTTATGCATTCTGTAATTTACTGTTATGATATTTTCGATTTTTCTTCAAAATTTTCAATCTTTATTTTAAAAAATTGTATTTCTTAGTAAAAGTGCCTTTGGAATTAGTTTCGTGTACCCGTATGACATTATTTTGTTCAGCTAATTGTTATTTTGCATGATTGTCTGTGTATGCACCTACGCTATTTGCGCGAGACGACTAGCGAGTCCTTGTAGTTGCGTACGAAAGAATATAGCGAGACTACCGGATGGTCTTCGATAATGTTTTTAACTTTCATATTGTAGAGCAAGAATTATTTCCCAATTTTTCATTTATTTGTACATACTGTGCGGTACTGCTATGATGGCTTCACTGTTCCTAAAAAATACAATTTCTGAGATAAAAAGTTGGAGGGTTTCAATAAAATCGTAAATATCATAACAGTAGATCACAGAATGTCAAAATAACTAGTGAATACCGAAAGAATGCATTCCGCACAATATCAAGGTTAGTGAAATTAACGAAGATAATACCGTAGTGTCGGTCCGATATGCCGAACGCAACTCCAAGGCCATAACAGGCATGTCGCCCCGGAAGCGTATGTATGTATAAAGACAATTATATAAAATAGAAATAAGTTTCGACATAATATTGACATAAACGTACACTCAACTAATTCCGAAGGCCTAATACTGAAAAATACAATTTCTTAAACCAAAAATTGAAAATTTTGAAAGGAATTGGGGATATCATAACAGTAAATTACAGTGTGTAGACATAAACAGAATGCAGAAAAATAATGCACACGGCACAATATCAAGGTAAAAGTAGATATCAAATACCCTACAACAATATCGCTCGGATATTTCGAACGCAACTGCAAGAGAACTCCACCCGTGTCGCTTCGGAAGCGTAGGTGCGAACACCCACAATCGTTTAAAATAACAACAAATATAGAAAACTGAGATCATAAACGTACACTCAACTAATTCCGAAGACACTTTTCATAAAATGCACAATGATTGATATTAAAAATTGGAAAATTTGAAAAAATTCGTAAGTATTTAATCAGTAAATTACAGTATATATAAATAAATCGAAGAATGGGATGGAATGCATATGATACTCTATCAAGGTTATAGAAATTAACGTAGGCCATCCAGCAGTTATCGCCCCGACCTAGCGAACGCAACAACAAGACGAATCCAGTCCTGTCGCTTCTGCAGCGTAGGTACATATATAAACATTCTCACAATGTAACAACAAATTATACAATATATGGTCATAAACGCACACAACTAATTCCACAGACACTTTTATTATGGAATACTATTTTTTAAACACAGATTACGAAATTCTAAAAAAGCATCGAATATATCATAACTGTAAATTACTGCATGTTAAAATAAAGAGAAATCTGTGTGAGAATGCACACGGTACAATATTAAGGACAAAGAAATTAACAACGATCATCCAGTAATCTCCACCGATCTGTCGCACGAAACAGCAAGACTTCGCCAATCGTGTCTCTCTGGCAGCGTAGGAACGAATACAATCAATCATCCAAAATAGCAAGGAATTTAACATAATATTGCTGTAAGCGTACACACATATAATTCCGCAGACACTTCTGTTAATGAATACAATTTTTTATACTAAAAATTGAAAATTTTGATAATAGTCGAAAATATCATACATTAAATTAAAGTATGCATAATTAAATGGATGACTGGGTAAAATGCATACGGTACAATATCAAGGTTAATGAAATTAACGGAGATCATGCAGTAATGTCGATCCGATAGGCAATACGAAATTGCAAGACCAGTCCAGGCGCGTTATTTTGGCAGCGTAGGTACAAATAGAGACAATCCTATAAAACAACTATGAATTTAACAAAATATTGTCATAATCGCTCACTCTACTAGTTCCATGGCACTTTTCCAAAAAATGCAATTATTAAAACAAAATGGTTGAAGTTTTGAAAAAGAAATGGGAAATATCATAACCGTAAATTACAGTACGCATAAGAAAATGAAAAACTGGGGAAAATGACAACGGTACATAATCAAGTATAACGAAATAAACGAGGACCTTCCAGTATGCTGCGCTGATCTGGCTTTCGCAACTTCAAGGCCACTCCAGTATTGTCGCACAGGAAGCGTAGGTATTCATACAGACAATCGTATAAGACAACTGTAAGTTTACCAAAATAATGACATAAACCTACACTCAACTAATTTCAAGGACATTTTTAGTAAGAAATACAATTTATGAAATTACCAATTGATATTTTGTGAGAAATCGAAAATATCAATGCAGTAAATAACTGAATGTAGTATTAAAGAGGAAAGCGAACAAAATGCATACGTTACAATACCATGATTAAAGAAATTAACGAAGACCAGCCAGTATTGACCATCCGATCTGCCGAACACAACGGCAAGTCCACTCTTTTCTTGTCACACCAGATGCGTAAGTAAGATGCATACAGGCAATCATATAAAACAACAACAAGATTAGCAAAATATTGCCCTAAACGTACATTCATATATTTCTCCAGACATATTTACTGAGAAATACAATTTCTGACATTATCAATTGGATGTTTTGAAGATAATCGGAAATATCGGACGAGTAAATTGCAGTATGTAGAAATAAATAGAAAACAGCGAAATAATGCGTACAGAACAATCTTATTGCTAAAGTAATTAACAATGACCATGCAATATGCCGCCCCGATCTACAGCACGCAACAACAATACCACGCCCTCAATGTCGGTCTGGAAGCGTTCGTGCTCATACAGCCAATCATATAAAGTATCAATGAGGGTAACGAAATAATATCATAAACGTAAACCCTACGAATTGCATAGACACTTTCACTAAGTCATACAATTTCTTCAAATAAGAAATGAAAATTTTGAAAAAAATCGAAAATATTATATCATTAAATTACAGAATGTGTAAATAAATGGGAGAATTGGGGAAAAATTGCATACGGTACAAAGCAGGGTTAAAGAAGTTAACGTCGACCATAGAGTAGTGTCCCTCCGATATCCCGAACGCAACTACATGCCCCGGCCAGTCGTGTAGCTCCGACAGCGTAGGTACTTATACAGACAATCATATCAAATAACAATATTCCGAGAGTCAGGCCTGCAATTCCAGTAGAAAGTCCGCTGAACAGCATTTGCAATAGGCACCTTAAGCCACGGTAAGAATATTATAGTAGCAAGTCAAACCGTTCTAGACCATTACCAAATGGTATGTAGTCAAACTTCCTACCGCATACCTTGCCTTCCAAGACCCTAACTCGCTGTAGCGAATGACGTGATCAGTACTCACGGGAACAGATTAGTAGACATTATAGCAGAGGCATACCTTATTTGGATATATGAATTAGAAGATCGAGTATCAAACGCGTCGAAAACGTTACTACCTTCTTTGAGAGGCGAATAGCTATGTCAATGGCTTCTCCTGTTCCGTTATTCAAAGAGTCATGCCATGTACACCGGGAGCAAATCCGCTGAACTGAATTGGCATTAAACACCCTGTTTCACAGTATAAATAATAAGGTACATAATCAATCCGTTTGAGAACATTACCAATTGGAATAGAATCAAACGGTTTACTGTATCCCTTACCCTCCGCGAGCCTAACGCATTATATCTCGGCAATAACATCGCGTTCATTGGAACAAATTACTATACATGTTAGTGACGGGCACCTTAACTTCATATATGAATATGAAGATCGAAAGTCAAACCGTTGTAGATCGTTATGTTTTGCTACAGAGTCACACTTTTAACCAAAGGCCTCACCTTAATAGAACGTATCCCGCTGCATCGAGAGTATATCTACCTGATGAGTGAACCACATTAATAAATGTTTTGGTGTCTGGAACCTTAATTTCATGTATGAATTAGAAGATCGAGTGTCGAACCGATCGAGATCGTTATTACCTTCTTTGAAGGTCGCACATTTGAGCCAATTGGAGCACGTCTCCTCTGATTCCGAGAGGCAAATTAGGTATTCCTGGAGTAAATATGCAGATCAGCATTGTCAGTAGACAACCTAATTCTCGGTATGGGTATTATAGCACAGTGCCAAGCAGTTGTAGATCGTTACATATTGGTATAGAGTCAAACCTTTTGCCGATGGCTTCACCATCCAAGAAGATAACCTGCTGCATCGAGAGTATAACGTCGCGTCCAAAGAACGAAATTAGTATTCATTTCAGTGAATGGCACCATAACTTCATGTATCAAATAGATGACCGAGGGTCAAACCGATTGAGAACGTTACCACCTTCTGTGAGACACGGACGCCTATGTCAATATCTGCACCTACCCTGTGACTTCGAGGTTCTAACCAGATACTTCGGACGTGAATCCGATTATCAGGTTTGGCATAAAACACCTTAATGCACGGTTTGAATGCTAAATAGGAGCGTCGATTATTAGATCGTTACCAATTGGAATAAAGTCAAACGCTTCACCGAAGACCATACCCACAGAAATCTCAGCCCGCTGTATCGGGCAAATGACATAGGGTACAGTGATACAAGCTAATATACATATTAGTGGCGGGCACCATAATTTCATTCATAAATTAGAAGGTCGAGGGTCAAACCGTTCGAGAACGATACCACCTTCTTTGAGAGTCTAACGGCTAAGTGAATATCTTCACCTGTCCTAGGATGCCGAGAGCCAAACCAGGAATACTTGGAGCACATCCGCTGTACAAAATTGGCAATTGGCACCTGAATTGTCGGCATCAGCATTAAATGATGGAGTCAAATCGTTAGAGAACATTACCAATTGCTTTAATGTCATTCCATTTACAGAATAACTTACCATCCGAGAACATATCCCGCTGTACCGAGAGTATAAGTTCATGGTCAGAGAAGCATATTGGTATACATTCTAGTAATGGACACAATAGTTTCATGTATTAATAACAAGAACGATGGTCAAACCGATCCAGAACGATACCCCGTTCTTTGATAGTTACAAAGATAAATCATCAGCACCACCTATCCTATTATTCGGCGGGACTAACCAGGTATTCCTGGTGTAAATGCGCAGAACAGTATTGAAAATAGACACCTTACACCACGGATTGAATATTCAAATACAGTCTTACCCCCTTTGAAAACGTTACCAGTTGCAATAAATTCAAACTTTTACCGACAGCCTTACCGTCTGGGAAGATATCCCGCCGTATCGAGAGTATCAATTCGTGTTCAGTGAAAGATATTAATATACATTTTAGCAAGGGCGCCGTAAATTCATGTGTGAATTAGAAGATTGAGGAACAAACCGTACGAGAACATTGCCACCTTCTGCGAGAGACGAACGGCTAAGTCAATAGCTTCACATATCCAGTGATACGGAGCGCCAGACCAGGTATTTCTGGAGTAAATCCGCTAAACAGTGTTGCCAATGGACACATTAGTTCACGGTTTGAATATTACATTGGAGCGTCAAACCGATTGAGAACGATACAAATTCGTATAAAGTCAAACATCCTACAGAATACCTTACCAGCCGAGAACCTATCCCGCTGTATCGAGAGTATAACTTCGTGTTTCGGGAAACAAATTGGCATTCATTTTAGTGACGGGCAGCTGAATTTCAAGCATGAATTAGAAGATCGAAGGTCTAACCGTTCGAGAACGTTACCACCTTCCTGGAGATTCAAATGGTTAAGTCAATAGCTTCACGTATCCTGTGATTCCGAGCGTCAAACCAGGTATCCCAGGAGCAAACTCCGCCGCACGGAATTGGCCAATGGAGACTTCAATTCACGGTAAGAGTATTAATGTCGGAGTCAAACTGTCGGAGAACATAACACATGCCCATAAAGTCATTTCTTTCACCGGATACCATTCCTTCCTAGAACCTATCCCGCTGTAACAAGTGTCCTGCTTACAGTTGACGGAAACATATTAGTAGGCACCTTAGAGGGCGAATACCATAGGTTTGTGTCTAAATATCAACATCGAAAGTCATTGCGTTGCAGAACGTTACCACCTTCTGTGGGAGACGAACGGCTACATCCATAGCTTGACCTATTCCAATATTCTGTGAGTCAATCCATGTATTCCTTGAGTAAATGCTACTAATTTGCTTCCTTGAACACTGAGCAAGACACTTGCTGCAGCGGGTTGAGCTTCTCGGAACATATGGCCTTCTGCAAAAATTTTGACGCCATACGAATAGGTAACGTTCTACAAAGATTTGTCGTGCGACTTTAATATTCGAACTGCGAATTAATATGTCTATTGCAAATACTTTATCAGCGGATTTAATCCCGGAGTGCTTGGTTTGACTCTCGGAATCTCTGAATAGGTGATGCTATTCACTTATCCGTTCATCTCTCACCGAAGATGGTAACGACATCGCACGTCAGGACCCCCGGCATTCTAGTTCATACATTAAGTGAAGGGGCCCGTCACTGAAATGAATACTAATATCTTTCTCTGAACACGAATATATACTCTCGTGATGCGTGTGTGTGTGTGATGCGGTAAAACGTTTGCCTCTATCCGAATAGGTAACTATTGGTACTTGAAGAGGTAACAACTGTTTGACCCTTTACGTTAGTATTGATACTGTGAATGAAGCGTATTGCTAATACTGGTTGGCGGATTAACTCTCGGTGTCCCTCGTTTGACTCTCGGTAGCACAGGACAGGTGAACCTATAGTCCGGGCCGTTCTACGCTTATAGAAAGATTTAACGTTCTCGAGAGATTTGACGCTTGACCTTCTGGGCCATACATGAAGTAAAGATGCCCGTCACTGTACTGCATACTAAGCTGCTTCTCCGGAGACGAAGTGATTCTCTCGATACAACTGGTTAGATTTCAACAGGGAAAGGTCTTCGGTAAAACGTCTTACTTTATACCTATTGGCAACGCTCTCAAACTGTTTGGCGCCCAACTGAAATAACCACACCGTGAATTAAGGTATCCATTGCTAACAGTGTACAGCGCATTTGCTCCCGGAATATCTGGTTTGACTTTCGAAAGCAACGTATATGTGAAGCTATTTACTCAGCCGTTCGACTCTCAAATATGTTGGTAATGTTCTGGAACGGTTTGACTAACGCTCTTCGTATATATATATGAAATTAGGTTACCAGTTAAAACAAAGAATACTAATTTGCTTCTTGAAGTAGAATGTTATACTCTCGATAGAGAAGGTTAGGTTCTCGGACGGTAGGGGTTTCCGTAAGAGGATTGACCATATTCGAATTGGTAATGTTCACCGACTGCTGGACACCCTACCTTAGTATTCATACCGTGAAAAAGCGTGTATAATGCCAATACTGCACAGCGGGTTTAGCCGCGGATTACCTACTCTGGGAATCACAGAATAGGTGAAGCTATTGATTTAGCTGTTCGGCACTCAAGGAGGGTGGTAACATTCTCGTACGGTTTGACATTCGATCTCCTAATTCATGCATGGAATTGTGGTGACGTCACGAAATTGTATACTAACGAGTTTTCCTCATCACGTAGCTATACCCTCCAAACGGCGGGTTAGCTTCCCCGAAGGTAAGGCCATCGTTAAAGTGTTTTAATTTATTCCAATTGGCAATGTTCCCAAACGGTTTGACGCTGTACTTTAATACTCATACCGTGAGTTAACGTGCGTGGTGCCAATACTGTTCTGCGGATTTGCACCCGGAATACCTGGTTTGACTTACGGTAGAAGAGGATAGGCAATGCTATTGACATAGCTGTGCTACACATAAAGAAGTTGGTAACGATCTCCAACGGATGAACTCTCGATCTTCTCATGCATACATCAAGATAATAAGTTTTCCGTCTGTCAAAATATCTAATAATTTGTTTCCGTGGGCACTAGGCAAGACACTCGCTGCAGCAGGTTAAGTTCTAGGAAGGTGAGGTATTTGCCGAAAGGAATGACTGTATACCGTTTAGCAATGTTTTCCTAAGGTTTGATTCTCTACTTTAATACTCCAAGGGTGAATTAAGATGTCTATTGCGAATTCTCCTCTTCGTGTGTACTCCTAGAGTACCAGGTTTGACTCTCCAACTCGAAGGATAGGTGAAGCGATTGACGTTCCAGTGCCACTCTCAAAGAAGGTAGTTACGCTCTCGAACGGTTTGACTTGCGATTTTGCTGCTCATATATCAAACTATGGTGTCCATGAGCTGAATTGTCTACAGATTTGTTTACGTGAACATTAAGCAAGACAATCCATAGAGGGGGATAGGTTCACGGTAGCCATGGTTTCTGTAATAATTATGACTCTATACCAATTATTAATGTTCTCTGACGGTATGACTCTCTAGTTCAATATTTATAACGTGAATTAGCGGATCTATTGCCAATACTGTTCAGCCGACTGATTTCCGGGATAACTAGCTTGACTCTACGAATCTCAGGATAGGGAAAGCTATTGACTTAGCCGTTCGAATCTCGAAGAAGGTAGTAACTCTCTCGAAATGTTTGACCCACGATTTAGTTATTCTTACATGAAAACTTCTTGTCCGCCTAATAAAATGTATACTAATTTCTACCACTGTACACCATCTGATACTCTAGATATTGGGCGTTTGGCTTTCAGATGGTATGGCCTTCCGTTTAGAAAATAAGTTTTTAGTTAATCGTTTAAAACGTTTGACTTTATACCGATCGGTAACGCCATCAAGCGGATTAACGCTCTACCGTAATGTTCAAATCTTGAATTATGGTGTCTATTTCCAACCTGGTACTGCGGATTCACTCCAGTAATACTTGGTTTCACCCTTCGAATCGCATTATAGGTGACGCTCTTGACTTTGCCGCTCGGCCCCCGAAAAGGTGGTAACATTGTCGAAAGGCATGAATCTCGATCTTCTTGTTCTTATATGAAATTACCGTGCCCTTCTACAAAATGAATACCGACACATTCCTCTGATCACGGTGTTATACTTTCGATACTGCGGGTGAGATTTTCGGAGCGTAAGGGCCGCGGTAAAAATATTACATTATACCAATAGGTAACGTTCTACAACGGTTTGACACCGTACTTTTATATTTATACCATGAACAAGAATGTATACTGCCAACACTGTAAAATACATTTACCCTCAGAACATCTGGTTTTACCTTCGGAATCAGAGGATAGGTGACGCAATATACTTAACCGTCTGAATCTCAAAGTGGGTGGTATCGTTCCCGGACGTTTTGACACCCGATTTGCTAATTCATACATGAAGTTAAGGTGCCCGTCTCGGGAATGAATACTAATTTCTTTCTCTGAACACGAAGTAATACTCTCGATGCAGCGGGTTATTCTTTCGGGGGGTATGGTCATCGGTAAGATGTTAGACTTCATAGCAATTGGTAAAGTTGTACAACGGTTTGACGGTCGGCTTAAATAATCAAACCGTGAATTGCGGTGTCTATTGCTAACACTGTTCAGCGGATCTACTTCAGGAATACCTGGTATGATTTTCCGTATCTCAGGATACGTGAAGCAATTAAATTAGGCATTCGAACTGCAATGATGGTGGTAACGTTCTCGAACGGTTTGAACCCGGAAATTCTAATTCATACATGAAGTCAAGGTGCCCGTGACTAAAATGCATACTAATTTCGGTGTGTGATCACGAAGTTATACTCTCGATACACGGGGCTAGCTTCACGAAAGGTAAGGCATTCGGTAAAGCATTTGATTTTATACCAATTGGTAACGCACTCAAACAAATTGAAGCTGTAGTATAATAATCATAGCGTGAGTTAAAGTGTCCATAGCCAATAGTGTACAGCAGATTGACTTCTGGACTACCTGGTTTGACTATCGAAATCACAGGATAGGTGAAGCCATTGACATAGTAGTTTGTCGCTCACAGAAGGTGGCAACGTTCTCGAACGGTTTGACACTGAATCTTCTAATTCATACAGGAATATAAGATGACGCCACTAAATTGTATACCAATGTGTTTCCCTAAAGACGTGGCAATACTGGCGAACGGCGCCTTAGAAGTCAAACAGTTTGACTTCTCGATCTTCTATTTCATAAGTGGTATTCAGCTGCCCGTTCGTAAAATGTATAACAAATTGTTTCTCTGAGCACGAATTGATACTCTCGCTACAGCGGGTGCTGTCTCAGGGAAGGGAAGATTTCCTGTATAAGCTTCGACTCCATAGCTAGTGATATCAATTTCCAAAGGATTGACTCTTGGCATCAATATTCGTACTGTGAATTAAGATAACCATTGGCAATATTGCACTATGGATTGACTTCCGGTATGCCGGGTTCGAATCACAGAAAAACAAGATATGTGAAACTATTGACCTAGCCGTTAGGATCTCAGAAACGACGTTATCGTTCTCGAACGGATTGAGTCTGGACTTTGCTATTCATACATACAATTATGTTTTCCGTCTGCTAAAACATCTACTAATTTGTTTTCATGATCACTAATGTAGACAGTCGCTAGTTTGAGGTTGGTTCAAGGATGGTATGTTGTTCGATAATACGATTGATTTTATACTAGTTGGTAACGCTCTCGAACAGTTTGACGATCAATTTTAATATTCATGTAATGAATTATGGGGTCTATTGCGAATACTGTACCGCGCATTTACACTCGGAATACTTACTTTCACTCTGTGCTTCCCAGGATGGGTGAAGCTGTTGACTTAGCTGTTCGTCTCCAACCGAAGGTGGCAACGTTCTCGAACTGCTTCACCCTCGACCTTCTAATTCATACAGGAAATTAATTTGCCTTTCGCTAAGATAGATACTACTTGGCTTCTCTGAGCACGACGTTATACTCTATATACGGCGTGTTATCTTCTAGGATGATAGGGTCTTCGGGAAAGAGTTGGATTCCAAACAAATTCGTAACATTCTGCGACGGTTTAACTCGGGACATTAGTATCTATACCGCTAAATAGGGTGTATGATGCCAATCCTGCACAGCAGATTGCCTTCCGGAATACCTGGTTTGACTCTCGGAATCACAGGATACGTGATGCTACTGGCTCAGCTGTGCGACTCTCAGAGAAGGTGGTAACGGTCACGATAGGTTTGGCCCTAGATTTTATAATTCAAAAATGAAATTATGGAGCACGTCACACAAATCTTTACTAATTTGCTACTCCGGACACAATGTAATACTCTCGATACAGCGGGGTAGTATCTCAGAAGGTACGATCGTCGGTAAAGTGTTTGACTCTATTCTATTACGTAACGTTCATCATCGGTTTGACTCAGTACTTTGATATTCAAACCCGGAATTACGGTGCCTATTTTCAATACCCTTCTGCGGAATCATCGGTAAGGTGATGCTACATACTTAGCTGTTCGTCTCTCACAGAAGGTGGTAGCGCTCTCGAGCGGCTTGACTCACGATCTCCTATTTCATTCATGAAAATAAGCTGCCCGGCACCAAAATGTATTCACATTTGATCCACTGAACACCTTGCTATATACTCGAAACAGCGCGTCATGCTTTCGCACGGCAAGGTCGTCAATATACCGAGTGACATTATACTAACTGGAAACACTCCCATACGGTTTGTCACTTCTCTGTAATATTCACACCGTGAATTGAAGCATCTAATGCAAATACCGTTCAGCAGATTTACTACCGGCATACCAGCTTTGACCTTTCGAATCACTGAATGGTAGAAGATATAGTCATAGCCGCTCGAATCTCATATATGGAGGTTTCGATATCGAAATGCGGAACTCTCGACCTCCTAATATACACATGAAGTTAAGGTGCCCGTTAGTGAAATAAATACTAATTTCTGTTTTTGCACATGAAGTTATAAACTTGATGGAGCCGATGAGGTTCGCGGAAGGCGAGGTCTTCGGTAAACCGTTTCAATTTATAAAAATTAGTAACGTTATTAAACAGCTTGACGCTCTACCTTAATACCATAAACCCCATAAAGGCGTGAATAAAGGTGTTCATTGCCAATTGAGTATAACAGATTAATTCACGCAATATCTGGTTGGCTTCGCAGATTTCAAGGATAGGTGGAGCTATTGAGTTACGCTTTCGTCTATCGCAGAAGGTGGTTACGTTCTGAAACTGTATGACTCTCGCGCTTCTGATGCATTCATGAAACTAAGGTGCGTTTCACTAAAGTAAAGACTAATTTCTTTCCCTGATCACGAAGTTATACACGCGAAACGGCGAGTTTGCTTGTCCGAAGGTAAGGCCATCGGTAAAGTGTTTGACATTATACCAATTGGCAAAGATCTCAAGCGCCTCGACGCGCAACTTTACTATCCAACAGTGAATTAAGGTGTCTATAGGCAATACTGTTCTACGGATTTACTCCAGGAATACCTGGTTCGACTCTGCAAATCACTGGACACGTAAAGCTATTGACTTATCCGTTTGACTCTCAAAGAGTGTTATAACGCTCTCAAACGGATTGACTCTCTATTTTAATAATCAAACCGTGAATGAAGGTGTCTATGGCCAATACTCTTCAGCGGATTTAGTACAGGAATACAAGGATTGACTTTCGGAATCGCAGGATGGGTGAAGTTATTGACTTAGCCGCTCGTATCTCACAAAGGTGGCAACTTTCTCAAGCGGTTTGTCCCTCGATCTTCTAATTCATACATGAAATTATGGTACCCGCCCCTATATTGTATGCTATTGTTCATCCCCGATCTATAAGTAATACTATCGATACAGCGGGTTAGCTTCTCGATGGAAAGCTTTGTGTGAAACGTTTGACTCTATAGCAATAACTAACGTCCCACCAGAGATTCGATCAGTAGACTAGTACTGATACTGTAAGTTAAGGTGTCTATAGCCAATACAGTTCAGATAATTTACTCCCGGAATCGCTCAACTGATTAGGGGAATCATAGGATAGGTGAAGCTATTGAATGAGCCGTTCTGTTCGAAACGAGGTGGTATCGATCACGAAAGGTTTTACACTCGATCTTCTAATTCTTACATGAAATTAAGATGCCGTCGCAATAATGAATACTAATGTGTATTTCCAAACAGGAAGTTCTACTTGCGATACAGGGGGTTATTTTTTTGACGGGTATGGTCTTCGATAGAGCGTTTGACGTCATACGAATCTGTAACGATCTCAATCGGTTTGACGCTCAACTGTAATATTCACACCGCGTGTGAACGTGTCCGATGTTAATACTACACTGTGGTTTAACATCCGGAATACCTGGCCTCGCACTCGGAACGGCATGATAATTTGTAGCTACTGACTATGCCGCTCGACACTCAAAGTGGGCGGTGATCTTCTCGAAAGGATTCACTTTCGATCTTTCAATTCATCAATGAAACTAAGGTGCCGGTTGCTAAAATTAATAGCCATTTCTTCCACTCCACACGATGTTATAGTCTCGATACAGCAAATTATATTAATCGCAGGTAAGGCTTTCAGTAAAAGCATTGAATCGATTCAAATTGGTAACCGCTTCAAATGGTTTGGCGCTCCTCTGTAATATTCAAACCGTTAATTAAGGCGTCTGTAGCCAATAATGTTCAGCGGATTTACAGACGGAATACCTGCTTTGGATCTAGGAATCACAACATAGGTGCATGCATTGACTTAGTCTTTCTCTTCTTAAAGAAGGTGGTAACGATCTCGAACTGATGGACTATCGATCTCCTATTAAAGCCGTCCGTCTACTAAAATGTCAACTAATTTGTTGCTCTGAACACGAAGTTATATCCACGATACAGCTGGTCATGTCCTCCGATGGTGGGGAATAAGGAATATGACTTTATACAAATGCGTAACGTTTTCAAACAGTCTGACCCTCTACTTTAATACTCATATAGTGAATTAACGTTTCTATTGCCAATACTGTGCAGCGGATTTACTGCTGGAATAACAGGCTTGGAATAACTCTCATACTGAGAGGATATTAGAAGCTAGCGACTTTGCCCATCGGCCGACAAAGAAGGTGGCAACGTTCTCAAACGGTATGTCCCTCGATATTCCATCTCATATCTGATATTCACGTGCCTGACACGAAGGTGTGTACTAATTTGTTTCTCTCACCACGAAGATACACTCTCGACGGAGCGGGATAGGATCTCGCATGGTATGGAATTCGGTAAATAGTTGGTCTACATGCCAATATTTAACGATCTTCAACGGTGTGAATCTGCACGTTATTTTCATAACGTGAACTACGGTGCTTATTGCCCGTACAGTACAGCGTATGTGCTTCCGGAATACCAGGGATGACTCTCGGAATCATAGGATAAGTGAAGCAATAGACATATACGTTCGACCTTCAAAGATGATGGTAACTTTCGCATACTCGGTCTTCCGTTTTGTATATGAAATTTAGGTGACCGACACGAAAATGTATGCTTATTAGTTCCTTTGAAATCGCTGCTATTAACGCTCTTTCAATATTCAAACTGCGAATTAAGGTGTCTACTCCGAATACTGTTTAGCGGACTTACTTCTCGGTTTTCCTGGGTTGACTCTCGGAATCACGGGGTAGGTGAAGTTATTCACTTGGCCGTTCGACTCTCAGTGGGGGCGGTAATGTTCATGATTAGTCTGCCACCCGATCTTCTAATCCATACACGAAATGAACGTGCCCGTCACTAAAATGTCTACTAATTTGCTTCCCTGAACACGAAGTCATACACTCTATATAGCGAATTAGCTTCATGCAAGGTAAGGTCTTCGGTAAAGTGTTTGACTGTATGCGAATGGCTAAAGTTCTACAACGAACAGTGAATGATGGTAAGGCAGATCGAGCTACAGTACTGTATAGTCACCGTTCATTTCCTAAGACATGATTTTGAGCTGCATGCAATTCTTTCTCATTTGTATATTTATATACTAATACTGCAATTTTCTGTTATGGTAATTACAATTTTTTTCGAAGTTATCAATTGTCAGTTGAAAAAATTTTATTTCCGAATACAAGTATCTTTGGAAATTGTTCAGTGCTCGTTCATGATATCATTTTGTAAAACTCATTATTATTTTATATGACTGTCTGTATACGGACCTGCTCTCCCGATGCGACACAGCTGCAGCGGTCCTGTACTTGCGTACGGCAGATCGGAGCGGTATACTTGATGGTCTTCGTTGATTTCGTTAACGATGATTTTGAGCCGTATGCATTTTGTCCGAATTTTCCCATTTATTTACAAATCCTGTATTCTAATGTTATGGTATTTTCGATTTTCATCTAAATTTTCAATTTATATTTTAACGAATTCTAGTTTTTCAGTTAAAGTGACTTCAGAATTAGGTGAGTACACGTTATGACATTATTGTGTTAAGCTTAATTTCATTTCATATCATAGTCTGCATACGTTCCTACGCTGTCGGAGCGATACCACTGGCCCTGTCTTGTACTTGCGTACGGCAGGTAGGGCGACACTACAGGATGGTCTCCTTCAATTCCTTTATCCTCCGACTTTATCCTTCGACACGACTGGCGAGGTCTTGTTGACAGCTACGTTCGGCTGGTCTGGGCGACTCTACTGCATGGTCTTCGTTAATTTCTCCAACCTTGATATTGTTCCGCACGCACCTATTTCCAGTTTTCCATTTACATATACATACTGTAATTTACTCTTATGATATTTTCCATTTTTTACGTAGTTACCAATTTTTAGTAAAAAAGATTGTATTTCCATGAAAGAGTGTCTTTGGAATTAATTGAGAGTACGTTTATGACGTTATCTTGTTAATCCTATTGTTATTTTATATGATTGTTTTCGTACATACCTACGCTTCTTGTGCGACACGACTGGAGAGGTCTCGTAGCTGCGTTTCGTAGATCGGAGCGACACTACTGCATGATCTTCGATAACTTATCTAACCTTGATACTGTAACGCATGCATTCCTTCAAAGTCTTCCATTTATTTATACATTTCAAAGTAAAAGTGTCTTTGGATATAGTTGAGTCTACTTTTGTGACAGTATTTTGTTAAGCTAGTTATTTTTTATACGGTTGTGTGTATGCGGAACTACGGTTCCGAGTCGTTACGGCTGGAATGGTCTTGTAGTTGCGGTTGGGAGATCGGTGCGGCATTCTGGATGGTCTTCGTCTTTCGAGATACAATGGTTTTGAACCCAATCCATTTTTTCTCACGTTTCCAATTATTTATGCGTTCCGTAGTTTGCTGTTATGATATTTTCTATTTTTCTTCAAAATTTTCAATCTTTATTTTAAAAAATTGTATTTCTCAGTAAAAGTGCCTTTGAAATTAGTTTCGTGTACCCGTATGACATTATTTTGTTCAGCTAATTGTTATTTTGCATGATTGTCTGAGTATGTACCTACGCTGTTTGCGCGAGACGACCGGCGAGTCCTTGTAGTTGCGTACGACAGAACATAGCGAGACTACCGGATAGTTTTCGATAATGCTTTTAACCTTCATATTGTACAGTAAGAATTGTTTCCCAGTTTTTCATGTATTTGTACATACTGTGCGTTACTGCTATGATGGTTTCACTGCTCCTAAAAAATACAATTTCTGAGATGAAAAGATGGAGGGTTTCAATAGAATCGGAAATATCATAACAGCAGATAACAGAATGTCGAAATAACTAGTGAATATCGAAAGAATGCATTCGGCACAATATCAAGGTTAGTGAAATTAACGAAGATAATACCGTTGTGTCCGTCCGATTTGCCGAATGCAACTCCATGGCCATAACGGGCTTGTCGCCCCGGAAGCGTATGTACGAATAAAGACAATTATGTGAAATAAAAATAAGTTTCACCATAATATTGGCATAAACGTACACTCGACTAATTAAAAAGACACTTTATCTAATGAATACATTTCTTTAAACCGAAAATTGAAAATTTTGAAAAGAACTGGAGATATCATAACAGTAAATCACTGTATGTAGATATAAACAGAATACAGAGAAAAAATGCACTAGGTACAATATCAAGGTCAAACAAATTATCAAAGCCCATACAGCACTGTCGCTCCGATATTCCGAACGCAACAACAAGACGAACCCAGTCCTGTTTCTCCGGCAGCGTAGGAACGAATACCACCAGTCATTCAAAATAACAAAGAATTTAACATAATATTGTTATAATCGAACGCACAAATAATTCCGTAGACACTTCTGCTAATGAATACAAATTTTTATACTAAAAATTGAAAAGTTTGATAAGAATCAAAAATATCATACTCTCAATTAAAGTATGCATAATTAAATGGATGACTGGGTGAACATGCATACGGTACAATATCATGGTTAATGAAATTAAGGAAGATCATGCAGTAACGTCGATCCGATCCGCCATACGAAACTGCAAGCCCAGTCCAGGCGCGTTATTCCGGCAGCGTTGGTGCATATACAGACAATTCTATAAAGTAACAATGAATTTAACAGAATATTGTCATAATCGTTCACTCTACTAATTCGATGGCACTTGTCCCAAAAAAAGCAATTATCGAAACAAAAAGGTTGAAGTTATGAAAAAGAATGGGGGAAATATCATAACTGCAAACTACATTATGTATAAGAAAATGGAAAACTGGGGAAAATGACAACGGTACATAATCAAGTTTATCGAAATAAACGAGGGACTTCCAGTACGCCGCGCCGATCCGGCTTTCGCAACTGCAAGACCACTCCAATCTTGTCGCACAGGAAGCGTAGGTACGTATACATCCAATCGTTTAAGACAACTGTAGGTTTAACAAAATAATGTCATAAACGTACAATCAACTAATTCCAAAGGCACTTTTACTATGAAATACAATTTTTGAAATTACCAATTGGAATTTTGTCAGAAATCGAAAATATCAATGCAGTAAAAAACGGTATGTAGTATTAAACAGGAAAGCGAACAAAATGCATACGTTACGATACCGTGATTAAAGAAATTAACGAAAACCAGACCGTATTCTTCCTCCGATCTGCCGAACACAACGGAAAGTCCACTCTTGTCTTGTCGCACCTGATGCGTAAGTAAGATGCATAGAGGCAATCATATAAAACAACAATAAGATGAGCAAAATATGGCCACGAACGTGCACTCATATAATTCCCAAGACACATTTACTGAGAAATACAATTTTTGATATTAACAATTGGATATTTTGAAGAAAATCGGAAATATCAGACGACTAAATTGCAGTATGTAGAAATAAATAGAAAACTGCAAAGGAATGCGTACAGAACAATCTTATTGTTGAAGTAATTAACAATGTCCATGTAATATGTAGCCCCGATCTACAGCACGCAATACCACTCCAGTAATGTCGGTCTGGATGCGTACGTGCTCATACAGCCAATCATATGAAGTATCAATGAGGGTAACGAAATAATATCATAAACGTGAACTCTACGAATTGCAAAGGCACTTTCACTAAGTCATACAATTTCTTCAAATAAGAAATGATAATTTTGAAAAAATCGAAAATATTACAACATTAAATTACACTACGTGTAGATAAATGGGACAATTGGGGAAAAATGCATTCGCTACAAAAGCAGGGTTAAAGAAATTAACGTAGACAATGCAGTAGCATCCCTCCGGCCTCCCAAACGCAACTACATGTCCCTGCCAGGGGTGTAGCTCCGACAGCGTAGGTACTTATACAGACAATCATACCAAATAACAATATTTTTAATATGATAATGTCATGAACGCGTACGCTCCACTAACTTCAGAGGCACTTTTACTAAGAAATACAATTTTTTTACATAAAGTTTGAAAATTTCGAAGAAGAACGAAAATATAACAACAGTAAATTACATTATCTATTAATAAATAGAAAACTGGGACAGAATGCATATGATACAAAATCAAGCACAAGGAATTAACTGAAACCATGCAGCAATACCGCTTCCAGCTGCCATGTACAACTACATGACATCGACAGTTGTCTTGCTCCGGCTGACCTGGCACGTATACAGACAATATTGTAAAATAACAACAAGCTTAACAAAATACGGGAATAAACGTAAGCTCAACTAATTCTAAAGGAACTTTTACAATGAAATACAATTCTTTAATATAAAAAGTTAGAATTTTGTAATATATCGATAGTATCATAATATTAAATTACAGTATATATAAATGAACGGAAAATGGGGAAACGATGCATACGGCACAACATCAAGGCAATAGTAATTTCCGACGACCATCAAGTATTATCCTTCCATCTACCGAACGCAATCACAAGACGACTCCAGTGGTATCGTTCCGGCAGCGAAGGTACATATGGAGACAATCATATAATATAACAGGTAATATAACAAAATATTGTCACTAACGTATGCTCAACTAATTCCAAAGGCACTTTTCCTGTACGATTCAATTTCTGAAATTAAAAACTTGAAATTTAAAAAAAAATTGAAAATATCATAACAGTATATTACAGTTCGTGATCAGATATAGAAATGGGTCTCCATTTCAGTGGCGGGCACGTCAACTTCACGTGTGCATTAGAAGGGCGAACGTCAAACCTTTCGAGAACGTTACCACCATATTTTAGAGACGAACGGAATAGTCATTAGCTTCACCCATCCTGTGATTTCGAGTGTCGAATCAGGTATTGCGGGAGTAAATTCGCTGAACAGTGTTCGGAATAGTATTGGCGATGTACAGAGTCAAACCATAGTAGAAGTTTACCCATACGAAGAGAGTGAAGCTTTCCACCGAAGGCATTTATTCTTCGCAAACCTAACCCGCTGTATCGATATCATAACTACTAGTTCAGAGATACAAATTAGTATATATTTTAGTGACGGGCACCTTAATTACGTGTACGAATAGGAAAATCGAGGGTCTATCCACTTGAGAACGTTACCACCTTCTGTAAGAGGCAAACGGCTATATTAATAGTTTCACCTGTCCTGCGTTTCCGATAGTTCAACCGGGTATTCCAGGAGGAAGTCTGCTGAACAGCGTTGGCAATGGACGCCTTAATTCACGGTACGAATATTACAGTAAAATGACGATCCGTCGGAGAGTATTACCAATTGTTATAGAGTCATTCTTCTTCCCGAATACATAACCATCCTAGCACTTAACCCGGTTTGGCGAGTGTCATGCCTAGTTCTCACGGCAGCAATTTAGTTCACATTTTAGCAGACGGACACCTTATTTTCGTGTGTGCATAGAACAATCGAGTGTCAAACCGTTCCAGAAGGATTCCACCATCTTCGAGAGTCGAACAGCTATATCAGTAATTTCACGTATCCTGTTATTCTGATGGTCAAACTAGGTATTCCGAAAGTCAATAAGCTGTGCACTATTGGCAATCGACACTTTAAATCACAGCTTGTGTATTAAAGTGGAGCATACTGCAGTTCGAGAACGACAGCAGTTGGCATAAGGTCAAACGATTTACAAAATACGTTACACTCCGAAGTCTTAACCCGCCATATCGAGGGTATGACATCGTGTGACAAGAACAAGTTAGTATACATTTTAGTGACGCTAACCTTACACTGCTCATTAATATTCGAGCCATAAATTAAGGTGTCCTTACTCAACACTATTTCGCGGATTTTCAAATGGTATACCTGGTTTGGCTCTCGAAATCACAGGATAGGGGAAGCAATTGGCTAAATTTCAAATATAAATAAGATGATAGGTTGTCACCGACTTTATCGAGAGTATAACTTCGTGTTCAGAGATACAAATAAATATACACTTTAGTTCTGGGCACCTTAATTTGATGTATGAATTAGCAGATCCAGAGTCAAAACATAGGAGAACTTTACCAATTTGTATAGAGACAAACGGTTCACCGAAGACCTCACCTGTCGAAAATATAGCCCTCTCTATCGAGAGTATAGCAGCGTGTTCAGAGGCGCGGATTAGAATACATTTTCGTGACGGGCACCTAAATTTTATGTATGAATCAGAAGATCTAGTGTCATACCATTAGGGAATGTTACCACATTCTTTATGAGCATAACGGCTATGTCATCAGCTTGACCTATGCTGCGAATCAGAGAGTGAAAACAGGTACTCCGGGAGTAAATGCGCGATACATTATTCGCTATTGGCACCTTAATTCACGGGATGAATATTACAGTCGAGCGTCAAACCGTTCGAGAACGTTACCAGCTGATGTAAAGTCAAACGATTTATCGGCAAACTTATCATCTTATAACAAACCCCAAACTAGCGATTGTCTACCTTAGTGTTCATGAAGCGAATTAGTAGATATTTCAGCAGACGGACAACGTAAATGCATATATGAATAGGAAAATCCAGTGACAATCCTTTCGAGATCGATACCATCTTCTTGCAGAACCGGACGGGTAAGTCAATAGTTTCACTATTCCTGCTAACCCGCTGGTCAAGCCAGGCATTTCGGGAGTCAATCCGTTGTACAGAATTACCAACCAATGGATATCATAATTCACGGAACGAATATTGGTGTTCAAAGTCAAAATTCTTCAAGAACGATATCACTCGCTATGGTGTCGAAGCTTATAGAGAGGATTTTCCCCTGCGAGAAACAACACCCGCTGTAGCGGGGATATAAACTCTTGTTCAGAGAAACAATTTCGTATACATTTCTGGAACGGGCCCCACAATTTCCTGTATGATAAACAGCATAGTGGGTCAAGCCGTCCGAGGGAGCTACCACCCTCTTTTAGTGTCGAACGGCTAAGTCAAAAGTTTCACCTGTCCTGTGATTCCGAGAGTCAAACCAGGTATGCAGGGATTAACACCGATGAAAAGTATTGGCAATATATACCTAGACCCACGGTTAGAGATTTAAAGCTTGGCGTCAAACCGTTGTAGATCGTTACCTATTTCTATAGAGTCAAACATCTTACCGAAAGCCTTAAATTCTGCGGAGATAACCCGCTGTATCGAGAGTATAATTTCGTGTTCAGGGAAGTACATTCGTGTACAATTTAGTGACGTGCATCTTAATTTCATGTATGAGTTACAAGATCGAGGTCAAACCGATCGAGGACGTTACCGCATCCTTTGAGAGACATGAGGGTAAGTAAATAACTTCAGTTATTCCAAGATTCCGAGAGCCAAACTAGGTTATCCGAGTGTAAATCCGCTGAAGAGTGTAGGCAATTGACACCTTAAGTCACGTTTGGAAATTTAAAATAGATCGTCAAACCGTTTTATAACGTTGCCAATTGTTTTAAATTCAAACAATTTACCGATGGCTTTACCGTCGGGGAAGCTAACCAGCCGTTTGGAGAGTATGGCTACGTGATGAGGGAACCACATTAGCATACAATTTCGTGACGTCACCATATGTCCAAGTTTGATTTAGAAAATCGATTGCCAAACAGGTCGAGAACGTTGCCACCTTCTGTGTGAGACGATCGGATGAGTCGATATCTTCACCGATCCTGCGATTCAGAGAGTCATATCAGATGTTCCGGGAGTAAATCCCTGAACTGCATTGGCAATAGCCACAATAATTCACGGTTTGAATATTACAGTAGAGCGTCATACCGCTTGATAATGTCAACAAATGGTATAATATCAATTGTTTTATCGAAGGCGATGCCTGACGCGAATATCACGGGCATCATCGAGGGTATAACTTCGTGTACAGAGAAAGAAATTGATCTTCATTTCAGTGTCGGGCACCTTAATTTCATGTATAAACTATTAGGATCGAGGGTCAAACCTTTCCAGAACGATGCCACCTTCTTTGAGGATCGAAAGGATAAGTCAATAGTCTCACCAACCCTGCGATGACACATGTCAAACCAGGTATTGAAGAAGTTGTTCCGCTGTACAGTATTGGTCTTATTCATCCTATTTCATGGTATAAATATTAAGTGCTGATCCAAACCGTTCTAGAACGTTACTTACTGCTATAGAGTCAAACTTCTCACAGAACGTGTTACCTTCGAATAGTTAACCCGCTATATCGAAAGTATATCTTCGTGGTCACAGATGCAAATTATTATACATTTTCGTGACGGCCACATTAATTTCTTCTATGAATTACGATG
>NW_027469606.1:0-90795 GCF_051020765.1 Lasioglossum baleicum
ACTAGCCTGCAGGATGCATCCTCTCGCACGTGTTTTTACTCGACTAGCCTGCGGGATGCATCCTCTCGCACGTGTTTTTACTCGACTACCCTGCGGGATGCATCCTCTCGCACGTGTTTTTGCTCGACTAGCCATGCGCATCCCAAAAAACCTGCGCATGCGCATCCCACAAAACCTCGCACGTGTTTTTACTCGACTAGCCTGCGGGATGCATCCTCTCGCACGTGTTTTTACTCGACTAGCCTGCGGGATGCATCCTCTCGCACGTGTTTTTACACGACTACCCTGCGGGATGCATCCTCTCGCACGTGTTTTTGCTCGACTAGCCATGCGCATCCCAAAAAACCTGCGCATGCGCATCCCACAAAACCTGCGCATGCGCATCCCACAAAACCTCGCACGTGTTTTTACTCGACTAGCCTGCGGGATGCATCCTCTCGCACGTGTTTTTACTCGACTAGCCTGCAGGATGCATCCTCTCGCACGTGTTTTTACTCGACTAGCCTGCGGGATGCATCCTCTCGCACGTGTTTTTACTCGACTAGCCTGCGGGATGCATCCTCTCGCACGTGTTTTTGCTGGACTAGCCTGCGGGATGCATCCTCTCGCACGTGTTTTTCCTCGACTAGGCATGCGCATCCCAAAAAACCTGCGCATGCGCATCCCACAAAACCTGCGCATGCGCATCCCACAAAACCTCGCACGTGTTTTTACTCGACTAGCCTGCGGGATGCATCCTCTCGCACGTGTTTTTACCTCGACTAGCCTGCGGGATGCATCCTCTCGCACGTGTTTTTACTCGACTAGCCTGCGGGATGCATCCTCTCGCACGTGTTTTTGCTGGACTAGCCTGCGGGATGCATCCTCTCGCACGTGTTTTTGCTCGACTAGCATGCGCATCCCAAAAAACCTGCGCATGCGCATCCCACAAAACCTGCGCATGCGCATCCCACAAAACCTCGCACGTGTTTTTACTCGACTAGCCTGCGGGATGCATCCTCTCGCACGTGTTTTTACTCGACTAGCCTGCAGGACGCATCCTCTCGCACGTGTTTTTACTCGACTAGCCTGCGGGATGCATCCTCTCGCACGTGTTTTTACTCGACTAGCCTGCGGGATGCATCCTCTCGCACGTGTTTTTGCTGGACTAGCCTGCGGGATGCATCCTCTCGCACGTGTTTTTGCTCGACTAGGCATGCGCATCCCAAAAAACCTGCGCATGCGCATCCCACAAAACCTGCGCATGCGCATCCCACAAAACCTCGCACGTGTTTTTACTCGACTAGCCTGCGGGATGCATCCTCTCGCACGTGTTTTTACTCGACTAGCCTGCGGATGCATCCTCTCGCACGTGTTTTTACTCGACTAGCCTGCGGGATGCATCCTCTCGCACGTGTTTTTGCTCGACTAGCCTGCGGGATGCATCCTCTCGCACGTGTTTTTGCTCGACTAGCCATGCGCATTCCAAAAAACCTGCGCATGCGCATCCAACAAAACCTCGCACGTGTTTTTACTCGACTAGCCTGCGGGATGCATCCTCTCGCACGTGTTTTTACTCGACTAGCCTGCGGGATGCATCCTCTCGCACGTGTTTTTACTCGACTACCCTGCGGGATGCATCCTCTCGCACGTGTTTTTGCTCGACTAGCCATGCGCATCCCAAAAAACCTGCGCATGCGCATCCCACAAAACCTGCGCATGCGCATCCCACAAAACCTCGCACGTGTTTTTACTCGACTAGCCTGCGGGATGCATCCTCTCGCACGTGTTTTTACTCGACTAGCCTGCGGGATGCATCCTCTCGCACGTGTTTTTGCTCGACTAGCCTGCGGGATGCATCCTCTCGCACGTGTTTTTGCTCGACTAGCCTGCGGGATGCATCCTCTCGCACGTGTTTTTGCTCGACTAGCCTGCGGGATGCATCCTCTCGCACGTGTTTTTGCTCGACTAGCCATGCGCATCCCAAAAAACCTGCGCATGCGCATCCCAAAAAACCTGCGCATGCGCATCCCACAAAACCTGCGCATGCGCATCCCACAAAACCTCGCACGTGTTTTTACTCGACTAGCCTGCGGGATGCATCCTCTCGCACGTGTTTTTACTCGACTAGCCTGCGGGATGCATCCTCTCGCACGTGTTTTTGCTGGACTAGCCTGCGGGATGCATCCTCTCGCACGTGTTTTTGCTCGACTAGGCATGCGCATCCCAAAAAACCTGCGCATGCGCATCCCAAAAAACCTGCGCATGCGCATCCCACAAAACCTGCGCATGCGCATCCCACAAACCCTCGCACGTGTTTTTACTCGACTAGCCTGCGGGATGCATCCTCTCGCACGTGTTTTTACTCGACTAGCCTGCAGGACGCATCCTCTCGCACGTGTTTTTACTCGACTAGCCTGCGGGATGCATCCTCTCGCACGTGTTTTTACTCGACTAGCCTGCGGGATGCATCCTCTCGCACGTGTTTTTACTCGACTAGCCTGCGGGATGCATCCTCTCGCACGTGTTTTTGCTGGACTAGCCTGCGGGATGCATCCTCTCGCACGTGTTTTTGCTCGACTAGCCATGCGCATCCCAAAAAACCTGCGCATGCGCATCCCACAAAACCTGCGCATGCGCATCCCACAAAACCTCGCACGTGTTTTTACTCGACTAGCCTGCGGGATGCATCCTCTCGCACGTGTTTTTACTCGACTAGCCTGCAGGACGCATCCTCTCGCACGTGTTTTTACTCGACTAGCCTGCGGGATGCATCCTCTCGCACGTGTTTTTACTCGACTAGCCTGCGGGATGCATCCTCTCGCACGTGTTTTTGCTGGACTAGCCTGCGGGATGCATCCTCTCGCACGTGTTTTTGCTCGACTAGGCATGCGCATCCCAAAAAACCTGCGCATGCGCATCCCACAAAACCTGCGCATGCGCATCCCACAAAACCTCGCACGTGTTTTTACTCGACTAGCCTGCGGGATGCATCCTCTCGCACGTGTTTTTACTCGACTAGCCTGCGGGATGCATCCTCTCGCACGTGTTTTTACTCGACTAGCCTGCGGGATGCATCCTCTCGCACGTGTTTTTGCTCGACTAGCCTGCGGGATGCATCCTCTCGCACGTGTTTTTGCTCGACTAGCCATGCGCATTCCAAAAAACCTGCGCATGCGCATCCAACAAAACCTCGCACGTGTTTTTACTCGACTAGCCTGCGGGATGCATCCTCTCGCACGTGTTTTTACTCGACTAGCCTGCGGGATGCATCCTCTCGCACGTGTTTTTACTCGACTACCCTGCGGGATGCATCCTCTCGCACGTGTTTTTGCTCGACTAGCCATGCGCATCCCAAAAAACCTGCGCATGCGCATCCCACAAAACCTGCGCATGCGCATCCCACAAAACCTCGCACGTGTTTTTACTCGACTAGCCTGCGGGATGCATCCTCTCGCACGTGTTTTTACTCGACTAGCCTGCGGGATGCATCCTCTCGCACGTGTTTTTGCTCGACTAGCCTGCGGGATGCATCCTCTCGCACGTGTTTTTGCTCGACTAGCCTGCGGGATGCATCCTCTCGCACGTGTTTTTGCTCGACTAGCCTGCGGGATGCATCCTCTCGCACGTGTTTTTGCTCGACTAGCCATGCGCATCCCAAAAAACCTGCGCATGCGCATCCCAAAAAACCTGCGCATGCGCATCCCAAAAAACCTGCGCATGCGCATCCCACAAAACCTGCGCATGCGCATCCCACAAAACCTCGCACGTGTTTTTACTCGACTAGCCTGCGGGATGCATCCTCTCGCACGTGTTTTTACTCGACTAGCCTGCGGGATGCATCCTCTCGCACGTGTTTTTGCTGGACTAGCCTGCGGGATGCATCCTCTCGCACGTGTTTTTGCTCGACTAGGCATGCGCATCCCAAAAAACCTGCGCATGCGCATCCCAAAAAACCTGCGCATGCGCATCCCACAAAACCTGCGCATGCGCATCCCACAAACCCTCGCACGTGTTTTTACTCGACTAGCCTGCGGGATGCATCCTCTCGCACGTGTTTTTACTCCACTTGCCTGCGGGATGCATCCTCTCGCACGTGTTTTTACTCGACTAGCCTGCGGGATGCATCCTCTCGCACGTGTTTTTACTCGACTAGCATGCGGGATGCATCCTCTCGCACGTGTTTTTACTCGACTAGCCTGCGGGATGCATCCTCTCGCACGTGTTTTTGCTCGACTAGCCATGCGCATCCCAAAAAACCTGCGCATGCGCATCCCACAAAACCTCGCACGTGTTTTTACTCGACTAGCCTGCGGGATGCATCCTCTCGCACGTGTTTTTGCTCTACTAGCCTGCGGGATGCATCCTCTCGCACGTGTTTTTGCTCGACTAGCCTGTGGGATGCATCCTCTCGCACGTGTTTGTGCTCGACTAGCCTGCGGGATGCATCCTCTCGCACGTGTTTTTACTCGACTAGCCTGCGGGATGCATCCTCTCGCACGTGTTTTTGCTCGACTAGCCTGCGGGATGCATCCTCTCGCACGTGTTTTTGCTCGACTAGCCTGCGGGATGCATCCTCTCGCACGTGTTTTTACTCGACTAGCCTGCAGGATGCATCCTCTCGCACGTGTTTTTACTCGACTAGCCTGCGGGATGCATCCTCTCGCACGTGTTTTTACTCGACTACCCTGCGGGATGCATCCTCTCGCACGTGTTTTTGCTCGACTAGCCATGCGCATCCCAAAAAACCTGCGCATGCGCATCCCACAAAACCTCGCACGTGTTTTTACTCGACTAGCCTGCGGGATGCATCCTCTCGCACGTGTTTTTACTCGACTAGCCTGCGGGATGCATCCTCTCGCACGTGTTTTTGCTCGACTAGCCATGCGCATTCCAAAAAACCTGCGCATGCGCATCCCACAAAACCTGCGCATGCGCATCCCACAAAACCTCGCACGTGTTTTTACTCGACTAGCCTGCGGGATGCATCCTCTCGCACGTGTTTTTACTCGACTAGCCTGCGGGATGCATCCTCTCGCACGTGTTTTTACTCGACTAGCCTGCGGGATGCATCCTCTCGCACGTGTTTTTACTCGACAACCCTGCGGGATGCATCCTCTCGCACGTGTTTTTGCTCGACTAGCCATGCGCATCCCAAAAAACCTGCGCATGCGCATCCCACAAAACCTGCGCATGCGCATCCCACAAAACCTCGCACGTGTTTTTACTCGACTAGCCTGCGGGATGCATCCTCTCGCACGTGTTTTTACTCGACTAGCCTGCGGGATGCATCCTCTCGCACGTGTTTTTACTCGACTAGCCTGCGGGATGCATCCTCTCGCACGTGTTTTTGCTCGACTAGCCATGCGCATCCCAAAAAACCTGCGCATGCGCATCCCACAAAACCTGCGCATGCGCATCCCACAAAACCTCGCACGTGTTTTTACTCGACTAGCCTGCGGGATGCATCCTCTCACACGTGTTTTTGCTCGACTAGCCTGCGGGATGCATCCTCTCGCACGTGTTTTTGCTGGACTAGCCTGCGGGATGCATCCTCTCGCACGTGTTTTTGCTCGACTAGGCATGCGCATCCCAAAAAACCTGCGCATGCGCATCCCAAAAAACCTGCGCATGCGCATCCCACAAAACCTGCGCATGCGCATCCCACAAAACCTCGCACGTGTTTTTACTCGACTAGCCTGCGGGATGCATCCTCTCGCACGTGTTTTTACTCGACTAGCCTGCGGGATGCATCCTCTCGCACGTGTTTTTACTCGACTAGCCTGCGGGATGCATCCTCTCGCACGTGTTTTTACTCGACTAGCCTGCAGGATGCATCCTCTCGCACGTGTTTTTAGTCGACTAGCCTGCGGGATGCATCCTCTCGCACGTGTTTTTACTCCACTAGCCTGCGGGATGCATCCTCTCGCACGTGTTTTTGCTGGACTAGCCTGCGGGATGCATCCTCTCGCACGTGTTTTTGCTCGACTAGGCATGCGCATCCCAAAAAACCTGCGCATGCGCATCCCACAAAACCTGCCCATGCGCATCCCACAAAACCTCGCACGTGTTTTTACTCGACCAGCCTGCGGGATGCATCCTCTCGCACGTGTTTTTACTCGACTAGCCTGCGGGATGCATCCTCTCGCACGTGTTTTTACTCGACTAGCCTGCGGGATGCATCCTCTCGCACGTGTTTTTGCTCGACTAGCCATGCGCATTCCAAAAAACCTGCGCATGCGCATCCAACAAAACCTCGCACGTGTTTTTACTCGACTAGCCTGCGGGATGCATCCTCTCGCACGTGTTTTTACTCGACTAGCCTGCGGGATGCATCCTCTCGCACGTGTTTTTACTCGACTACCCTGCGGGATGCATCCTCTCGCACGTGTTTTTGCTCGACTAGCCATGCGCATCCCAAAAAACCTGCGCATGCGCATCCCACAAAACCTGCGCATGCGCATCCCACAAAACCTCGCACGTGTTTTTACTCGACTAGCCTGCGGGATGCATCCTCTCGCACGTGTTTTTACTCGACTAGCCTGCGGGATGCATCCTCTCGCACGTGTTTTTACTCGACTAGCCTGCGGGATGCATCCTCTCGCACGTGTTTCTGCTCGACTAGCCATGCGCATCCCAAAAAACCTGCGCATGCGCCTCCCACAAAACCTGCGCATATGCGCATCCCACAAAACCTCGCACGTGTTTTTACTCGACTAGCCTGCGGGATGCATCCTCTCGCACGTGTTTTTACTCGACTAGCCTGCGGGATGCATCCTCTCGCACGTGTTTTTACTCGACTAGCCTGCGGGATGCATCCTCTCGCACGTGTTTTTGCTCGACTAGCCATGCGCATCCCAAAAAACCTGCGCATGCGCATCCCACAAAACCTGCGCATGCGCATCCCACAAAACCTCGCACGTGTTTTTACTCGACTAGCCTGCGGGATGCATCCTCTCACACGTGTTTTTGCTCGACTAGCCTGCGGGATGCATCCTCTCGCACGTGTTTTTGCTGGACTAGCCTGCGGGATGCATCCTCTCGCACGTGTTTTTGCTCGACTAGCCATGCGCATCCCAAAAAACCTGCGCATGCGCATCCCACAAAACCTGCGCATGCGCATCCCACAAAACCTCGCACGTGTTTTTACTCGACTAGCCTGCGGGATGCATCCTCTCACACGTGTTTTTGCTCGACTAGCCTGCGGGATGCATCCTCTCGCACGTGTTTTTGCTCGACTAGGCATGCGCATCCCAAAAAACCTGCGCATGCGCATCCCAAAAAACCTGCGCATGCGCATCCCCACAAAACCTGCGCATGCGCATCCCACAAAACCTCGCACGTGTTTTTACTCGACTAGCCTGCGGGATGCATCCTCTCGCACGTGTTTTTACTCGACTAGCCTGCGGGATGCATCCTCTCGCACGTGTTTTTACTCGACTAGCCTGCGGGATGCATCCTCTCGCACGTGTTTTTACTCGACTAGCCTGCGGGATGCATCCTCTCGCACGTGTTTTTGCTCGACTAGCCATGCGCATCCCAAAAAACCTGCGCATGCGCATCCCACAAAACCTGCGCATGCGCATCCCACAAAACCTCGCACGTGTTTTTACTCGACTAGCCTGCGGGATGCATCCTCTCACACGTGTTTTTGCTCGACTAGCCTGCGGGATGCATCCTCTCGCACGTGTTTTTGCTGGACTAGCCTGCGGGATGCATCCTCTCGCACGTGTTTTTGCTCGACTAGGCATGCGCATCCCAAAAAACCTGCGCATGCGCATCCCAAAAAACCTGCGCATGCGCATCCCACAAAACCTGCGCATGCGCATCCCACAAAACCTCGCACGTGTTTTTACTCGACTAGCCTGCGGGATGCATCCTCTCGCACGTGTTTTTACTCGACTAGCCTGCGGGATGCATCCTCTCGCACGTGTTTTTGCTCGACTAGCCTGCGGGATGCATCCTCTCGCACGTGTTTTTGCTCGACTAGCCTGCGGGATGCATCCTCTCGCACGTGTTTTTGCTCGACTAGCCATGCGCATCCCAAAAACCTGCGCATGCGCATCCCAAAAAACCTGCGCATGCGCATCCCAAAAAACCTGCGCATGCGCATCCCACAAAACCTGCGCATGCGCATCCCACAAAACCTCGCACGTGTTTTTACTCGACTAGCCTGCGGGATGCATCCTCTCGCACGTGTTTTTACTCGACTAGCCTGCGGGATGCATCCTCTCGCACGTGTTTTTGCTCGACTAGCCATGCGGGATGCATCCTCTCGCACGTGTTTTTGCTCGACTAGCCATGCGCATCCAAAAAAACCTGCGCATGCGCATCCCACAAAACCTGCGCATGCGCATCCCACAAAACCTCGCACGTGTTTTTACTCGACTAGCCTGCGGGATGCATCCTCTCGCACGTGTTTTTACTCGACTAGCCTGCGGGATGCATCCTCTCGCACGTGTTTTTACTCGACTACCCTGCGGGATGCATCCTCTCGCACGTGTTTTTGCTCGACTAGCCATGCGCATCCCAAAAAACCTGCGCATGCGCATCCCACAAAACCTGCGCATGCGCATCCCACAAAACCTCGCACGTGTTTTTACTCGACTAGCCTGCGGGATGCATCCTCTCGCACGTGTTTTTACTCGACTAGCCTGCGGGATGCATCCTCTCGCACGTGTTTTTGCTCGACTAGCCTGCGGGATGCATCCTCTCGCACGTGTTTTTGCTCGACTAGCCTGCGGGATGCATCCTCTCGCACGTGTTTTTGCTCGACTAGCCTGCGGGATGCATCCTCTCGCACGTGTTTTTGCTCGACTAGCCATGCGCATCCCACAAAACCTGCGCATGCGCATCCCACAAAACCTCGCACGTGTTTTTACTCGACTAGCCTGCGGGATGCATCCTCTCGCACGTGTTTTTACTCGACTAGCCTGCGGGATGCATCCTCTCGCACGTGTTTTTGCTCGACTAGCCTGCGGGATGCATCCTCTCGCACGTGTTTTTACTCGACTAGCCTGCGGGATGCATCCTCTCGCACGTGTTTTTACTCGACTAGCCTGCGGGATGCATCCTCTCGCACGTGTTTTTACTCGACTAGCCTGCGGGATGCATCCTCTCGCACGTGTTTTTGCTCGACTAGCCATGCGCATCCCAAAAAACCTGCGCATGCGCATCCCACAAAACCTGCGCATGCGCATCCCACAAAACCTCGCACGTGTTTTTACTCGACTAGCCTGCGGGATGCATCCTCTCACACGTGTTTTTGCTCGACTAGCCTGCGGGATGCATCCTCTCGCACGTGTTTTTGCTGGACTAGCCTGCGGGATGCATCCTCTCGCACGTGTTTTTGCTCGACTAGGCATGCGCATCCCAAAAAACCTGCGCATGCGCATCCCAAAAAACCTGCGCATGCGCATCCCACAAAACCTGCGCATGCGCATCCCACAAAACCTCGCACGTGTTTTTACTCGACTAGCCTGCGGGATGCATCCTCTCGCACGTGTTTTTACTCGACTAGCCTGCGGGATGCATCCTCTCGCACGTGTTTTTACTCGACTAGCCTGCGGGATGCATCCTCTCGCACGTGTTTTTACTCGACTAGCCTGCAGGATGCATCCTCTCGCACGTGTTTTTAGTCGACTAGCCTGCGGGATGCATCCTCTCGCACGTGTTTTTACTCCACTAGCCTGCGGGATGCATCCTCTCGCACGTGTTTTTGCTGGACTAGCCTGCGGGATGCATCCTCTCGCACGTGTTTTTGCTCGACTAGGCATGCGCATCCCAAAAAACCTGCGCATGCGCATCCCACAAAACCTGCCCATGCGCATCCCACAAAACCTCGCACGTGTTTTTACTCGACCAGCCTGCGGGATGCATCCTCTCGCACGTGTTTTTACTCGACTAGCCTGCGGGATGCATCCTCTCGCACGTGTTTTTACTCGACTAGCCTGCGGGATGCATCCTCTCGCACGTGTTTTTGCTCGACTAGCCATGCGCATTCCAAAAAACCTGCGCATGCGCATCCAACAAAACCTCGCACGTGTTTTTACTCGACTAGCCTGCGGGATGCATCCTCTCGCACGTGTTTTTACTCGACTAGCCTGCGGGATGCATCCTCTCGCACGTGTTTTTACTCGACTACCCTGCGGGATGCATCCTCTCGCACGTGTTTTTGCTCGACTAGCCATGCGCATCCCAAAAAACCTGCGCATGCGCATCCCACAAAACCTGCGCATGCGCATCCCACAAAACCTCGCACGTGTTTTTACTCGACTAGCCTGCGGGATGCATCCTCTCGCACGTGTTTTTACTCGACTAGCCTGCGGGATGCATCCTCTCGCACGTGTTTTTACTCGACTAGCCTGCGGGATGCATCCTCTCGCACGTGTTTTTGCTCGACTAGCCATGCGCATCCCAAAAAACCTGCGCATGCGCCTCCCACAAAACCTGCGCATATGCGCATCCCACAAAACCTCGCACGTGTTTTTACTCGACTAGCCTGCGGGATGCATCCTCTCGCACGTGTTTTTACTCGACTAGCCTGCGGGATGCATCCTCTCGCACGTGTTTTTACTCGACTAGCCTGCGGGATGCATCCTCTCGCACGTGTTTTTGCTCGACTAGCCATGCGCATCCCAAAAAACCTGCGCATGCGCATCCCACAAAACCTGCGCATGCGCATCCCACAAAACCTCGCACGTGTTTTTACTCGACTAGCCTGCGGGATGCATCCTCTCACACGTGTTTTTGCTCGACTAGCCTGCGGGATGCATCCTCTCGCACGTGTTTTTGCTGGACTAGCCTGCGGGATGCATCCTCTCGCACGTGTTTTTGCTCGACTAGCCATGCGCATCCCAAAAAACCTGCGCATGCGCATCCCACAAAACCTGCGCATGCGCATCCCACAAAACCTCGCACGTGTTTTTACTCGACTAGCCTGCGGGATGCATCCTCTCACACGTGTTTTTGCTCGACTAGCCTGCGGGATGCATCCTCTCGCACGTGTTTTTGCTCGACTAGGCATGCGCATCCCAAAAAACCTGCGCATGCGCATCCCAAAAAACCTGCGCATGCGCATCCCACAAAACCTGCGCATGCGCATCCCACAAAACCTCGCACGTGTTTTTACTCGACTAGCCTGCGGGATGCATCCTCTCGCACGTGTTTTTACTCGACTAGCCTGCGGGATGCATCCTCTCGCACGTGTTTTTACTCGACTAGCCTGCGGGATGCATCCTCTCGCACGTGTTTTTACTCGACTAGCCTGCGGGATGCATCCTCTCGCACGTGTTTTTGCTCGACTAGCCATGCGCATCCCAAAAAACCTGCGCATGCGCATCCCACAAAACCTGCGCATGCGCATCCCACAAAACCTCGCACGTGTTTTTACTCGACTAGCCTGCGGGATGCATCCTCTCACACGTGTTTTTGCTCGACTAGCCTGCGGGATGCATCCTCTCGCACGTGTTTTTGCTGGACTAGCCTGCGGGATGCATCCTCTCGCACGTGTTTTTGCTCGACTAGGCATGCGCATCCCAAAAAACCTGCGCATGCGCATCCCAAAAAACCTGCGCATGCGCATCCCACAAAACCTGCGCATGCGCATCCCACAAAACCTCGCACGTGTTTTTACTCGACTAGCCTGCGGGATGCATCCTCTCGCACGTGTTTTTACTCGACTAGCCTGCGGGATGCATCCTCTCGCACGTGTTTTTGCTCGACTAGCCTGCGGGATGCATCCTCTCGCACGTGTTTTTGCTCGACTAGCCTGCGGGATGCATCCTCTCGCACGTGTTTTTGCTCGACTAGCCATGCGCATCCCAAAAAACCTGCGCATGCGCATCCCAAAAAACCTGCGCATGCGCATCCCAAAAAACCTGCGCATGCGCATCCCACAAAACCTGCGCATGCGCATCCCACAAAACCTCGCACGTGTTTTTACTCGACTAGCCTGCGGGATGCATCCTCTCGCACGTGTTTTTACTCGACTAGCCTGCGGGATGCATCCTCTCGCACGTGTTTTTGCTCGACTAGCCATGCGGGATGCATCCTCTCGCACGTGTTTTTGCTCGACTAGCCATGCGCATCCAAAAAAACCTGCGCATGCGCATCCCACAAAACCTGCGCATGCGCATCCCACAAAACCTCGCACGTGTTTTTACTCGACTAGCCTGCGGGATGCATCGGCTCGCACGTGTTTTTACTCGACTAGCCTGCAGGATGCATCCTCTCGCACGTGTTTTTACTCGACTAGCCTGCGGGATGCATCCTCTCGCACGTGTTTTTACTCGACTAGCCTGCGGGATGCATCCTCTCGCACGTGTTTTTGCTGGACTAGCCTGCGGGATGCATTCTCTCGCACGTGTTTTTGCTCGACTAGGCATGCGCATCCCAAAAAACCTGCGCATGCGCATCCCAAAAAACCTGCGCATGCGCATCCCACAAAACCTGCGCATGCGCATCCCACAAAACCTCGCACGTGTTTTTACTCGACTAGCCTGCGGGATGCATCCTCTCGCACGTGTTTTTACTCGACTAGCCTGCGGGATGCATCCTCTCGCACGTGTTTTTACTCGACTAGCCTGCGGGATGCATCCTCTCGCACGTGTTTTTACTCGACTAGCCTGCGGGATGCATCCTCTCGCACGTGTTTTTGCTCGACTAGCCATGCGCATCCCAAAAAACCTGCGCATGCGCATCCCACAAAACCTGCGCATGCGCATCCCACAAAACCTCGCACGTGTTTTTACTCGACTAGCCTGCGGGATGCATCCTCTCACACGTGTTTTTGCTCGACTAGCCTGCGGGATGCATCCTCTCGCACGTGTTTTTGCTGGACTAGCCTGCGGGATGCATCCTCTCGCACGTGTTTTTGCTCGACTAGGCATGCGCATCCCAAAAAACCTGCGCATGCGCATCCCACAAAACCTGCGCATGCGCATCCCACAAAACCTCGCACGTGTTTTTACTCGACTAGCCTGCGGGATGCATCCTCTCGCACGTGTTTTTACTCGACTAGCCTGCGGGATGCATCCTCTCGCACGTGTTTTTGCTCGACTAGCCTGCGGGATGCATCCTCTCGCACGTGTTTTTGCTCGACTAGCCTGCGGGATGCATCCTCTCGCACGTGTTTTTGCTGGACTAGCCTGCGGGATGCATCCTCTCGCACGTGTTTTTGCTCGACTAGGCATGCGCATCCCAAAAAACCTGCGCATGCGCATCCCAAAAAACCTGCGCATGCGCATCCCACAAACCCTCGCACGTGTTTTTACTCGACTAGCCTGCGGGATGCATCCTCTCGCACGTGTTTTTACTCCACTAGCCTGCGGGATGCATCCTCTCGCACGTGTTTTTACTCGACTAGCCTGCGGGATGCATCCTCTCGCACGTGTTTTTACTCGACTAGCATGCGGGATGCATCCTCTCGCACGTGTTTTTACTCGACTAGCCTGCGGGATGCATCCTCTCGCACGTGTTTTTGCTCGACTAGCCATGCGCATCCCAAAAAACCTGCGCATGCGCATCCCACAAAACCTCGCACGTGTTTTTACTCGACTAGCCTGCGGGATGCATTCTCTCGCACGTGTTTTTGCTCTACTAGCCTGCGGGATGCATCCTCTCGCACGTGTTTTTGCTCGACTAGCCTGTGGGATGCATCCTCTCGCACGTGTTTGTGCTCGACTAGCCTGCGGGATGCATCCTCTCGCACGTGTTTTTACTCGACTAGCCTGCGGGATGCATCCTCTCGCACGTGTTTTTGCTCGACTAGCCTGCGGGATGCATCCTCTCGCACGTGTTTTTGCTCGACTAGCCTGCGGGATGCATCCTCTCGCACGTGTTTTTACTCGACTAGCCTGCAGGATGCATCCTCTCGCACGTGTTTTTACTCGACTAGCCTGCGGGATGCATCCTCTCGCACGTGTTTTTACTCGACTACCCTGCGGGATGCATCCTCTCGCACGTGTTTTTGCTCGACTAGCCATGCGCATCCCAAGAAACCTGCGCATGCGCATCCCACAAAACCTCGCACGTGTTTTTACTCGACTAGCCTGCGGGATGCATCCTCTCGCACGTGTTTTTACTCGACTAGCCTGCGGGATGCATCCTCTCGCACGTGTTTTTACACGACTACCCTGCGGGATGCATCCTCTCGCACGTGTTTTTGCTCGACTAGCCATGCGCATCCCAAAAAACCTGCGCATGCGCATCCCACAAAACCTGCGCATGCGCATCCCACAAAACCTCGCACGTGTTTTTACTCGACTAGCCTGCGGGATGCATCCTCTCGCACGTGTTTTTACTCGACTAGCCTGCAGGATGCATCCTCTCGCACGTGTTTTTACTCGACTAGCCTGCGGGATGCATCCTCTCGCACGTGTTTTTACTCGACTAGCCTGCGGGATGCATCCTCTCGCACGTGTTTTTGCTGGACTAGCCTGCGGGATGCATCCTCTCGCACGTGTTTTTGCTCGACTAGGCATGCGCATCCCAAAAAACCTGCGCATGCGCATCCCACAAAACCTGCGCATGCGCATCCCAAAAAACCTGCGCATGCGCATCCCACAAAACCTGCGCATGCGCATCCCACAAAACCTCGCACGTGTTTTTACTCGACTAGCCTGCGGGATGCATCCTCTCACACGTGTTTTTGCTCGACTAGCCTGCGGGATGCATCCTCTCGCACGTGTTTTTGCTGGACTAGCCTGCGGGATGCATCCTCTCGCACGTGTTTTTGCTCGACTAGGCATGCGCATCCCAAAAAACCTGCGCATGCGCATCCCAAAAAACCTGCGCATGCGCATCCCACAAAACCTGCGCATGCGCATCCCACAAAACCTCGCACGTGTTTTTACTCGACTAGCCTGCGGGATGCATCCTCTCGCACGTGTTTTTACTCGACTAGCCTGCGGGATGCATCCTCTCGCACGTGTTTTTGCTCGACTAGCCATGCGCATCCCAAAAAACCTGCGCATGCGCATCCCACAAAACCTGCGCATGCGCATCCCACAAAACCTCGCACGTGTTTTTACTCGACTAGCCTGCGGGATGCATCCTCTCACACGTGTTTTTGCTCGACTAGCCTGCGGGATGCATCCTCTCGCACGTGTTTTTGCTGGACTAGCCTGCGGGATGCATCCTCTCGCACGTGTTTTTGCTCGACTAGGCATGCGCATCCCAAAAAACCTGCGCATGCGCATCCCACAAAACCTCGCACGTGTTTTTACTCGACTAGCCTGCGGGATGCATCCTCTCGCACGTGTTTTTACTCGACTAGCCTGCGGGATGCATCCTCTCGCACGTGTTTTTGCTCGACTAGCCTGCGGGATGCATCCTCTCGCACGTGTTTTTGCTCGACTAGCCTGCGGGATGCATCCTCTCGCACGTGTTTTTGCTCGACTAGCCATGCGCATCCCAAAAAACCTGCGCATGCGCATCCCAAAAAACCTGCGCATGCGCATCCCACAAAACCTGCGCATGCGCATCCCACAAAACCTGCGCATGCGCATCCCACAAAACCTCGCACGTGTTTTTACTCGACTAGCCTGCGGGATGCATCCTCTCGCACGTGTTTTTACTCGACTAGCCTGCGGGATGCATCCTCTCGCACGTGTTTTTGCTGGACTAGCCTGCGGGATGCATCCTCTCGCACGTGTTTTTGCTCGACTAGGCATGCGCATCCCAAAAAACCTGCGCATGCGCATCCCAAAAAACCTGCGCATGCGCATCCCACAAAACCTGCGCATGCGCATCCCACAAACCCTCGCACGTGTTTTTACTCGACTAGCCTGCGGGATGCATCCTCTCGCACGTGTTTTTACTCCACTAGCCTGCGGGATGCATCCTCTCGCACGTGTTTTTACTCGACTAGCCTGCGGGATGCATCCTCTCGCACGTGTTTTTACTCGACTAGCATGCGGGATGCATCGTCTCGCACGTGTTTTTACTCGACTAGCCTGCGGGATGCATCCTATCGCACGTGTTTTTGCTCGACTAGCCATGCGCATCCCAAAAAACCTGCGCATGCGCATCCCACAAAACCTCGCACGTGTTTTTACTCGACTAGCCAGCGGGATGCATCCTCTCGCACGTGTTTTTGCTCTACTAGCCTGCGGGATGCATCCTCTCGCACGTGTTTTTGCTCGACTAGCCTGTGGGATGCATCCTCTCGCACGTGTTTGTGCTCGACTAGCCTGCGGGATGCATCCTCTCGCACGTGTTTTTACGCGACTAGCCTGCGGGATGCATCCTCTCGCACGTGTTTTTGCTCGACTAGCCTGCGGGATGCATCCTCTCGCACGTGTTTTTGCTCGACTAGCCTGCGGGATGCATCCTCTCGCACGTGTTTTTACTCGACTAGCCTGCAGGATGCATCCTCTCGCACGTGTTTTTACTCGACTAGCCTGCGGGATGCATCCTCTCGCACGTGTTTTTACTCGACTACCCTGCGGGATGCATCCTCTCGCACGTGTTTTTGCTCGACTAGCCATGCGCATCCCAAAAAACCTGCGCATGCGCATCCCACAAAACCTCGAACGTGTTTTTACTCGACTAGCCTGCGGATGCATCCTCTCGCACGTGTTTTTACTCGACTAGCCTGCGGGATGCATCCTCTCGCACGTGTTTTTACACGAATACCCTGCGGGATGCATCCTCTCGCACGTGTTTTTGCTCGACTAGCCATGCGCATCCCAAAAAACCTGCGCATGCGCATTCCACAAAACCTGCGCATGCGCATCCCACAAAACCTCGCACGTGTTTTTACTCGACTAGCCTGCGGGATGCATCCTCTCGCACGTGTTTTTACTCGACTAGCCTGCAGGATGCATCCTCTCGCACGTGTTTTTACTCGACTAGCCTGCGGGATGCATCCTCTCGCACGTGTTTTTACTCGACTAGCCTGCGGGATGCATCCTCTCGCACGTGTTTTTGCTGGACTAGCCTGCGGGATGCATCCTCTCGCACGTGTTTTTGCTCGACTAGGCATGCGCATCCCAAAAAACCTGCGCATGCGCATCCCACAAAACCTGCGCATGCGCATCCCACAAAACCTCGCACGTGTTTTTACTCGACTAGCCTGCGGGATGCATCCTCTCGCACGTGTTTTTACTCGACTAGCCTGCGGGATGCATCCTCTCGCACGTGTTTTTACTCGACTAGCCTGCGGGATGCATCCTCTCGCACGTGTTTTTACACGACTAGCCTGCGGGATGCATCCTCTCGCTCGTGTTTTTACTCGACTACCCTGCGGGATGCATCCTCTCGCACGTGTTTTTGCTCGACTAGGCATGCGCATCCCAAAAAACCTGCGCATGCGCATCCCACAAAACCTCGCACGTGTTTTTACTCGACTAGCCTGCGGGATGCATCCTCTCGCACGTGTTTTTACTCGACTAGCCTGCGGGATGCATCCTCTCGCACGTGTTTTACTCGACTAGCCTGCGGGATGCATCCTCTCGCACGTGTTTTTGCTCGACTAGCCATGCGCATCCCAAAAAACCTGCGCATGCGAATCCCACAAAACCTGCGCATGCGCATCCCACAAAACCTGCGCATGCGCATCCCACAAAACCTGCGCATGCGCATCCCACAAAACCTCGCACGTGTTTTTACTCGACTAGCCTGCGGGATGCATCCTCTCGCACGTGTTTTTACTCGACTAGCCTGCGGGATGCATCCTCTCGCACGTGTTTTTGCTGGACTAGCCTGCGGGATGCATCCTCTCGCACGTGTTTTTGCTCGACTAGGCATGCGCATCCCAAAAAACCTGCGCATGCGCATCCCAAAAAACCTGCGCATGCGCATCCCACAAAACCTGCGCATGCGCATCCCACAAACCCTCGCACGTGTTTTTACTCGACTAGCCTGCGGGATGCATCCTCTCGCACGTGTTTTTACTCCACTAGCCTGCGGGATGCATCCTCTCGCACGTGTTTTTACTCGACTAGCCTGCGGGATGCATCCTCTCGCACGTGTTTTTACTCGACTAGCATGCGGGATGCATCGTCTCGCACGTGTTTTTACTCGACTAGCCTGCGGGATGCATCCTCTCGCACGTGTTTTTGCTCGACTAGCCATGCGCATCCCAAAAAACCTGCGCATGCGCATCCCACAAAACCTCGCACGTGTTTTTACTCGACTAGCCAGCGGGATGCATCCTCTCGCACGTGTTTTTGCTCTACTAGCCTGCGGGATGCATCCTCTCGCACGTGTTTTTGCTCGACTAGCCTGTGGGATGCATCCTCTCGCACGTGTTTGTGCTCGACTAGCCTGCGGGATGCATCCTCTCGCACGTGTTTTTACTCGACTAGCCTGCGGGATGCATCCTCTCGCACGTGTTTTTGCTCGACTAGCCTGCGGGATGCATCCTCTCGCACGTGTTTTTGCTCGACTAGCCTGCGGGATGCATCCTCTCGCACGTGTTATTACTCGACTAGCCTGCAGGATGCATCCTCTCGCACGTGTTTTTACTGGACTAGCCTGCGGGATGCATCCTCTCGCACGTGTTTTTACTCGACTACCCTGCGGGATGCATCCTCTCGCACGTGTTTTTGCTCGACTAGCCATGCGCATCCCAAAAAACCTGCGCATGCGCATCCCACAAAACCTCGCACGTGTTTTTACTCGACTAGCCTGCGGATGCATCCTCTCGCACGTGTTTTTACTCGACTAGCCTGCGGGATGCATCCTCTCGCACGTGTTTTTACACGAATACCCTGCGGGATGCATCCTCTCGCACGTGTTTTTGCTCGACTAGCCATGCGCATCCCAAAAAACCTGCGCATGCGCATCCCACAAAACCTGCGCATGCGCATCCCACAAAACCTCGCACGTGTTTTTACTCGACTAGCCTGCGGGATGCATCCTCTCGCACGTGTTTTTACTCGACTAGCCTGCAGGATGCATCCTCCCGCACGTGTTTTTACTCGACTAGCCTGCGGGATGCATCCTCTCGCACGTGTTTTTACTCGACTAGCCTGCGGGATGCATCCTCTCGCACGTGTTTTTGCTGGACTAGCCTGCGGGATGCATCCTCTCGCACGTGTTTTTGCTCGACTAGGCATGCGCATCCCAAAAAACCTGCGCATGCGCATCCCACAAAACCTGCGCATGCGCATCCCACAAAACCTCGCACGTGTTTTTACTCGACTAGCCTGCGGGATGCATCCTCTCGCACGTGTTTTTACTCGACTAGCCTGCGGGATGCATCCTCTCGCACGTGTTTTTACTCGACTAGCCTGCGGGATGCATCCTCTCGCACGTGTTTTTACACGACTAGCCTGCGGGATGCATCCTCTCGCTCGTGTTTTTACTCGACTACCCTGCGGGATGCATCCTCTCGCACGTGTTTTTGCTCGACTAGCCATGCGCATTCCAAAAAACCTGCGCATGCGCATCCAACAAAACCTCGCACGTGTTTTTACTCGACTAGCCTGCGGGATGCATCCTCTCGCACGTGTTTTTACTCGACTAGCCTGCGGGATGCATCCTCTCGCACGTGTTTTTACTCGACTACCCTGCGGGATGCATCCTCTCGCACGTGTTTTTGCTCGACTAGCCATGCGCATCCCAAAAAACCTGCGCATGCGCATCCCACAAAACCTGCGCATGCGCATCCCACAAAACCTCGCACGTGTTTATACTCGACTAGCCTGCGGGATGCATCCTCTCGCACGTGTTTTTACTCGACTAGCCTGCGGGATGCATCCTCTCGCACGTGTTTTTACTCGACTACCCTGCGGGATGCATCCTCTCGCACGTGTTTTTGCTCGACTAGCCATGCGCATCCCAAAAAACCTGCGCATGCGCATCCCACAAAACCTGCGCATGCGCATCCCACAAAACCTCGCACGTGTTTTTACTCGACTAGCCTGCGGGATGCATCCTCTCGCACGTGTTTTTACTCGACTAGCCTGCAGGATGCATCCTCTCGCACGTGTTTTTACTCGACTAGCCTGCGGGATGCATCCTCTCGCACGTGTTTTTACTCGACTAGCCTGCGGGATGCATCCTCTCGCACGTGTTTTTACTCGACTAGCCTGCGGGATGCATCCTCTCGCACGTGTTTTTACACGACTAGCCTGCGGGATGCATCCTCTCGCACGTGTTTTTACTCGACTACCCTGCGGGATGCATCCTCTCGCACGTGTTTTTGCTCGACTAGCCATGCGCATCCCAAAAAACCTGCGCATGCGCATCCCACAAAACCTCGCATGTGTTTTTACTCGACTAGCCTGCGGGATGCATCCTCTCACACGTGTTTTTACTCGACTAGCCTGCGGGATGCATCCTCTCGCACGTGTTTTTACTCGACTACCCTGCGGGATGCATCCTCTCGCACGTGTTTTTACTCGACTAGCCTGCAGGATGCATCCTCTCGCACGTGTTTTTACACGACTAGCCTGCGGGATGCATCCTCTCGCACGTGTTTTTACTCGACTAGCCTGCGGGATGCATCCTCTCGCACGTGTTTTTGCTCGACTAGCCTGCGGGATGCATCCTCTCGCACGTGTTTTTGCTCGACTAGCCTGCGGGATGCATCCTCTCGCACGTGTTATTACTCGACTAGCCTGCAGGATGCATCCTCTCGCACGTGTTTTTACTGGACTAGCCTGCGGGATGCATCCTCTCGCACGTGTTTTTACTCGACTACCCTGCGGGATGCATCCTCTCGCACGTGTTTTTGCTCGACTAGCCATGCGCATCCCAAAAAACCTGCGCATGCGCATCCCACAAAACCTCGCACGTGTTTTTACTCGACTAGCCTGCGGATGCATCCTCTCGCACGTGTTTTTACTCGACTAGCCTGCGGGATGCATCCTCTCGCACGTGTTTTTACACGAATACCCTGCGGGATGCATCCTCTCGCACGTGTTTTTGCTCGACTAGCCATGCGCATCCCAAAAAACCTGCGCATGCGCATCCCACAAAACCTGCGCATGCGCATCCCACAAAACCTCGCACGTGTTTTTACTCGACTAGCCTGCGGGATGCATCCTCTCGCACGTGTTTTTACTCGACTAGCCTGCAGGATGCATCCTCTCGCACGTGTTTTTACTCGACTAGCCTGCGGGATGCATCCTCTCGCACGTGTTTTTACTCGACTAGCCTGCGGGATGCATCCTCTCGCACGTGTTTTTGCTGGACTAGCCTGCGGGATGCATCCTCTCGCACGTGTTTTTGCTCGACTAGGCATGCGCATCCCAAAAAACCTGCGCATGCGCATCCCACAAAACCTGCGCATGCGCATCCCACAAAACCTCGCACGTGTTTTTACTCGACTAGCCTGCGGGATGCATCCTCTCGCACGTGTTTTTACTCGACTAGCCTGCGGGATGCATCCTCTCGCACGTGTTTTTACTCGACTAGCCTGCGGGATGCATCCTCTCGCACGTGTTTTTACACGACTAGCCTGCGGGATGCATCCTCTCGCTCGTGTTTTTACTCGACTACCCTGCGGGATGCATCCTCTCGCACGTGTTTTTGCTCGACTAGCCATGCGCATTCCAAAAAACCTGCGCATGCGCATCCAACAAAACCTCGCACGTGTTTTTACTCGACTAGCCTGCGGGATGCATCCTCTCGCACGTGTTTTTACTCGACTAGCCTGCGGGATGCATCCTCTCGCACGTGTTTTTACTCGACTACCCTGCGGGATGCATCCTCTCGCACGTGTTTTTGCTCGACTAGCCATGCGCATCCCAAAAAACCTGCGCATGCGCATCCCACAAAACCTGCGCATGCGCATCCCACAAAACCTCGCACGTGTTTTTACTCGACTAGCCTGCGGGATGCATCCTCTCGCACGTGTGTTTACTCGACTAGCCTGCGGGATGCATCCTCTCGCACGTGTTTTTACTCGACTAGCCTGCGGGATGCATCCTCTCGCACGTGTTTTTGCTCGACTAGCCATGCGCATCCCAAAAAACCTGCGCATGCGCATCCCACAAAACCTCGCACGTGTTTTTACTCGACTAGCCTGCGGGATGCATCCTCTCACACGTGTTTTTGCTCGACTAGCCTGCGGGATGCATCCTCTCGCACGTGTTTTTGCTGGACTAGCCTGCGGGATGCATCCTCTCGCACGTGTTTTTGCTCGACTAGGCATGCGCATCCCAAAAAACCTGCGCATGCGCATCCCAAAAAACCTGCGCATGCGCATCCCACAAAACCTGCGCATGCGCATCCCACAAAACCTCGCACGTGTTTTTACTCGACTAGCCTGCGGGATGCATCCTCTCGCACGTGTTTTTACTCGACTAGCCTGCGGGATGCATCCTCTCGCACGTGTTTTTGCTCGACTAGCCTGCGGGATGCATCCTCTCGCACGTGTTTTTGCTCGACTAGCCTGCGGGATGCATCCTCTCGCACGTGTTTTTGCTCGACTAGCCATGCGCATCCCAAAAAACCTGCGCATGCGCATCCCAAAAAACCTGCGCATGCGCATCCCACAAAACCTGCGCATGCGCATCCCACAAAACCTGCGCATGCGCATCCCACAAAACCTCGCACGTGTTTTTACTCGACTAGCCTGCGGGATGCATCCTCTCGCACGTGTTTTTACTCGACTAGCCTGCGGGATGCATCCTCCCGCACGTGTTTTTACTCGACTAGCCTGCGGGATGCATCCTCTCGCACGTGTTTTTACTCGACTAGCCTGCGGGATGCATCCTCTCGCACGTGTTTTTACTCGACTAGCCTGCGGGATGCATCCTCTCGCACGTGTTTTTGCTCGACTAGCCATGCGCATCCCAAAAAACCTGCGCATGCGCATCCCAAAAAAAACCTGCGCATGCGCATCCCACAAAACCTCGCACGTGTTTTTACTCGACTAGCCTGCGGGATGCATCCTCTCACACGTGTTTTTGCTCGACTAGCCTGCGGGATGCATCCTCTCGCACGTGTTTTTGCTGGACTAGCCTGCGGGATGCATCCTCTCGCACGTGTTTTTGCTCGACTAGGCATGCGCATCCCAAAAAACCTGCGCATGCGCATCCCAAAAAACCTGCGCATGCGCATCCCACAAAACCTGCGCATGCGCATCCCACAAAACCTCGCACGTGTTTTTACTCGACTAGCCTGCGGGATGCATCCTGTCGCACGTGTTTTTGCTCGACTAGCCTGCGGGATGCATCCTTTCGCACGTGTTTTTGCTCGACTAGCCTGCGGGATGCATCCTCTCGCACGTGTTTTTGCTCGACTAGCCATGCGCATCCCAAAAAACCTGCGCATGCGCATCCCAAAAAACCTGCGCATGCGCATCCCACAAAACCTGCGCATGCGCATCCCACAAAACCTGCGCATGCGCATCCCACAAAACCTCGCACGTGTTTTTGCTCGACTAGCCTGCGGGATGCATCCTCTCGCACGTGTTTTTGCTCGACTAGCCATGCGCATCCCAAAAAACCTGCGCATGCGCATCCCAAAAAACCTGCGCATGCGCATCCCAAAAAACCTGCGCATGCGCATCCCACAAAACCTGCGCATGCGCATCCCACAAAACCTCGCACGTGTTTTTACTCGACTAGCCTGCGGGATGCATCCTCTCGCACGTGTTTTTACTCGACTAGCCTGCGGGATGCATCCTCTCGCACGTGTTTTTGCTGGACTAGCCTGCGGGATGCATCCTCTCGCACGTGTTTTTGCTCGACTAGGCATGCGCATCCCAAAAAACCTGCGCATGCGCATCCCAAAAAACCTGCGCATGCGCATCCCACAAAACCTGCGCATGCGCATCCCACAAACCCTCGCACGTGTTTTTACTCGACTAGCCTGCGGGATGCATCCTCTCGCACGTGTTTTTACTCCACTAGCCTGCGGGATGCATCCTCTCGCACGTGTTTTTACTCGACTAGCCTGCGGGATGCATCCTCTCGCACGTGTTTTTACTCGACTAGCATGCGGGATGCATCGTCTCGCACGTGTTTTTACTCGACTAGCCTGCGGGATGCATCCTCTCGCACGTGTTTTTGCTCGACTAGCCATGCGCATCCCAAAAAACCTGCGCATGCGCATCCCACAAAACCTCGCACGTGTTTTTACTCGACTAGCCAGCGGGATGCATCCTCTCGCACGTGTTTTTGCTCTACTAGCCTGCGGGATGCATCCTCTCGCACGTGTTTTTGCTCGACTAGCCTGTGGGATGCATCCTCTCGCACGTGTTTGTGCTCGACTAGCCTGCGGGATGCATCCTCTCGCACGTGTTTTTACTCGACTAGCCTGCGGGATGCATCCTCTCGCACGTGTTTTTGCTCGACTAGCCTGCGGGATGCATCCTCTCGCACGTGTTTTTGCTCGACTAGCCTGCGGGATGCATCCTCTCGCACGTGTTATTACTCGACTAGCCTGCAGGATGCATCCTCTCGCACGTGTTTTTACTGGACTAGCCTGCGGGATGCATCCTCTCGCACGTGTTTTTACTCGACTACCCTGCGGGATGCATCCTCTCGCACGTGTTTTTGCTCGACTAGCCATGCGCATCCCAAAAAACCTGCGCATGCGCATCCCACAAAACCTCGCACGTGTTTTTACTCGACTAGCCTGCGGATGCATCCTCTCGCACGTGTTTTTACTCGACTAGCCTGCGGGATGCATCCTCTCGCACGTGTTTTTACACGAATACCCTGCGGGATGCATCCTCTCGCACGTGTTTTTGCTCGACTAGCCTGCGGGATGCATCCTCTCGCTCGTGTTTTTACTCGACTACCCTGCGGGATGCATCCTCTCGCACGTGTTTTTGCTCGACTAGCCTGCGGGATGCATCCTCTCGCACGTGTTTTTGCTGGACTAGCCTGCGGGATGCATCCTCTCGCACGTGTTTTTGCTCGACTAGGCATGCGCATCCCAAAAAACCTGCGCATGCGCATCCCACAAAACCTGCGCATGCGCATCCCACAAAACCTCGCACGTGTTTTTACTCGACTAGCCTGCGGGATGCATCCTCTCGCACGTGTTTTTACTCGACTAGCCTGCGGGATGCATCCTCTCGCACGTGTTTTTACTCGACTAGCCTGCGGGATGCATCCTCTCGCACGTGTTTTTACACGACTAGCCTGCGGGATGCATCCTCTCGCTCGTGTTTTTACTCGACTACCCTGCGGGATGCATCCTCTCGCACGTGTTTTTGCTCGACTAGCCATGCGCATTCCAAAAAACCTGCGCATGCGCATCCAACAAAACCTCGCACGTGTTTTTACTCGACTAGCCTGCGGGATGCATCCTCTCGCACGTGTTTTTACTCGACTAGCCTGCGGGATGCATCCTCTCGCACGTGTTTTTACTCGACTACCCTGCGGGATGCATCCTCTCGCACGTGTTTTTGCTCGACTAGCCATGCGCATCCCAAAAAACCTGCGCATGCGCATCCCACAAAACCTGCGCATGCGCATCCCACAAAACCTCGCACGTGTTTTTACTCGACTAGCCTGCGGGATGCATCCTCTCGCACGTGTTTTTACTCGACTAGCCTGCGGGATGCATCCTCTCGCACGTGTTTTTACTCGACTAGCCTGCGGGATGCATCCTCTCGCACGTGTTTTTGCTCGACTAGCCATGCGCATCCCAAAAAACCTGCGCATGCGCATCCCAAAAAAAACCTGCGCATGCGCATCCCACAAAACCTCGCACGTGTTTTTACTCGACTAGCCTGCGGGATGCATCCTCTCACACGTGTTTTTGCTCGACTAGCCTGCGGGATGCATCCTCTCGCACGTGTTTTTGCTGGACTAGCCTGCGGGATGCATCCTCTCGCACGTGTTTTTGCTCGACTAGGCATGCGCATCCCAAAAAACCTGCGCATGCGCATCCCAAAAAACCTGCGCATGCGCATCCCACAAAACCTGCGCATGCGCATCCCACAAAACCTCGCACGTGTTTTTACTCGACTAGCCTGCGGGATGCATCCTCTCGCACGTGTTTTTGCTCGACTAGCCTGCGGGATGCATCCTTTCGCACGTGTTTTTGCTCGACTACCCTGCGGGATGCATCCTCTCTCACGTGTTTTTGCTCGACTAGCCATGCGCATCCCAAAAAACCTGCGCATGCGCATCCCACAAAACCTGCGCATGCGCATCCCACAAAACCTCGCACGTGTTTTTGCTCGACTAGCCATGCGCATCCCAAAAAACCTGCGCATGCGCATCCCACAAAACCTGCGCATGCGCATCCCACAAAACCTCGCACGTGTTTATACTCGACTAGCCTGCGGGATGCATCCTCTCGCACGTGTTTTTACTCGACTAGCCTGCGGGATGCATCCTCTCGCACGTGTTTTTACTCGACTACCCTGCGGGATGCATCCTCTCGCACGTGTTTTTGCTCGACTAGCCATGCGCATCCCAAAAAACCTGCGCATGCGCATCCCAAAAAACCTGCGCATGCGCATCCCACAAAACCTGCGCATGCGCATCCCACAAAACCTGCGCATGCGCATCCCACAAAACCTCGCACGTGTTTTTACTCGACTAGCCTGCGGGATGCATCCTCTCGCACGTGTTTTTACTCGACTAGCCTGCAGGATGCATCCTCTCGCACGTGTTTTTACTCGACTAGCCTGCGGGATGCATCCTCTCGCACGTGTTTTTACTCGACTAGCCTGCGGGATGCATCCTCTCGCACGTGTTTTTACTCGACTAGCCTGCGGGATGCATCCTCTCGCACGTGTTTTTGCTCGACTAGCCTGCGGGATGCATCCTCTCGCACGTGTTTTTGCTCGACTAGCCATGCGCATCCCAAAAAACCTGCGCATGCGCATCCCCAAAAACCTGCGCATGCGCATCCCAAAAAACCTGCGCATGCGCATCCCACAAAACCTGCGCATGCGCATCCCACAAAACCTCGCACGTGTTTTTACTCGACTAGCCTGCGGGATGCATCCTCTCGCACGTGTTTTTACTCGACTAGCCTGCGGGATGCATCCTCTCGCACGTGTTTTTGCTGGACTAGCCTGCGGGATGCATCCTCTCGCACGTGTTTTTGCTCGACTAGGCATGCGCATCCCAAAAAACCTGCGCATGCGCATCCCAAAAAACCTGCGCATGCGCATCCCACAAAACCTGCGCATGCGCATCCCACAAACCCTCGCACGTGTTTTTACTCGACTAGCCTGCGGGATGCATCCTCTCGCACGTGTTTTTACTCCACTAGCCTGCGGGATGCATCCTCTCGCACGTGTTTTTACTCGACTAGCCTGCGGGATGCATCCTCTCGCACGTGTTTTTACTCGACTAGCATGCGGGATGCATCGTCTCGCACGTGTTTTTACTCGACTAGCCTGCGGGATGCATCCTATCGCACGTGTTTTTGCTCGACTAGCCATGCGCATCCCAAAAAACCTGCGCATGCGCATCCCACAAAACCTCGCACGTGTTTTTACTCGACTAGCCAGCGGGATGCATCCTCTCGCACGTGTTTTTGCTCTACTAGCCTGCGGGATGCATCCTCTCGCACGTGTTTTTGCTCGACTAGCCTGTGGGATGCATCCTCTCGCACGTGTTTGTGCTCGACTAGCCTGCGGGATGCATCCTCTCGCACGTGTTTTTACTCGACTAGCCTGCGGGATGCATCCTCTCGCACGTGTTTTTGCTCGACTAGCCTGCGGGATGCATCCTCTCGCACGTGTTTTTGCTCGACTAGCCTGCGGGATGCATCCTCTCGCACGTGTTTTTACTCGACTAGCCTGCAGGATGCATCCTCTCGCACGTGTTTTTACTCGACTAGCCTGCGGGATGCATCCTCTCGCACGTGTTTTTACTCGACTACCCTGCGGGATGCATCCTCTCGCACGTGTTTTTGCTCGACTAGCCATGCGCATCCCAAAAAACCTGCGCATGCGCATCCCACAAAACCTCGAACGTGTTTTTACTCGACTAGCCTGCGGATGCATCCTCTCGCACGTGTTTTTACTCGACTAGCCTGCGGGATGCATCCTCTCGCACGTGTTTTTACACGAATACCCTGCGGGATGCATCCTCTCGCACGTGTTTTTGCTCGACTAGCCATGCGCATCCCAAAAAACCTGCGCATGCGCATCCCACAAAACCTGCGCATGCGCATCCCACAAAACCTCGCACGTGTTTTTACTCGACTAGCCTGCGGGATGCATCCTCTCGCACGTGTTTTTACTCGACTAGCCTGCAGGATGCATCCTCTCGCACGTGTTTTTACTCGACTAGCCTGCGGGATGCATCCTCTCGCACGTGTTTTTACTCGACTAGCCTGCGGGATGCATCCTCTCGCACGTGTTTTTGCTGGACTAGCCTGCGGGATGCATCCTCTCGCACGTGTTTTTGCTCGACTAGCCATGCGCATCCCAAAAAACCTGCGCATGCGCATCCCAAAAAAAACCTGCGCATGCGCATCCCACAAAACCTCGCACGTGTTTTTACTCGACTAGCCTGCGGGATGCATCCTCTCACACGTGTTTTTGCTCGACTAGCCTGCGGGATGCATCCTCTCGCACGTGTTTTTGCTGGACTAGCCTGCGGGATGCATCCTCTCGCACGTGTTTTTGCTCGACTAGGCATGCGCATCCCAAAAAACCTGCGCATGCGCATCCCAAAAAACCTGCGCATGCGCATCCCACAAAACCTGCGCATGCGCATCCCACAAAACCTCGCACGTGTTTTTACTCGACTAGCCTGCGGGATGCATCCTCTCGCACGTGTTTTTACTCGACTAGCCTGCGGGATGCATCCTCTCGCACGTGTTTTTGCTCGACTAGCCTGCGGGATGCATCCTTTCGCACGTGTTTTTGCTCGACTAGCCTGCGGGATGCATCCTCTCGCACGTGTTTTTGCTCGACTAGCCATGCGCATCCCAAAAAACCTGCGCATGCGCATCCCAAAAAACCTGCGCATGCGCATCCCACAAAACCTGCGCATGCGCATCCCACAAAACCTGCGCATGCGCATCCCACAAAACCTCGCACGTGTTTTTGCTCGACTAGCCTGCGGGATGCATCCTCTCGCACGTGTTTTTGCTCGACTAGCCATGCGCATCCCAAAAAACCTGCGCATGCGCATCCCAAAAAACCTGCGCATGCGCATCCCACAAAACCTGCGCATGCGCATCCCACAAAACCTCGCACGTGTTTTTACTCGACTAGCCTGCGGGATGCATCCTCTCGCACGTGTTTTTGCTGGACTAGCCTGCGGGATGCATCCTCTCGCACGTGTTTTTGCTCGACTAGGCATGCGCATCCCAAAAAACCTGCGCATGCGCATCCCAAAAAACCTGCGCATGCGCATCCCACAAAACCTGCGCATGCGCATCCCACAAACCCTCGCACGTGTTTTTACTCGACTAGCCTGCGGGATGCATCCTCTCGCACGTGTTTTTACTCCACTAGCCTGCGGGATGCATCCTCTCGCACGTGTTTTTACTCGACTAGCCTGCGGGATGCATCCTCTCGCACGTGTTTTTACTCGACTAGCATGCGGGATGCATCGTCTCGCACGTGTTTTTACTCGACTAGCCTGCGGGATGCATCCTCTCGCACGTGTTTTTGCTCGACTAGCCATGCGCATCCCAAAAAACCTGCGCATGCGCATCCCACAAAACCTCGCACGTGTTTTTACTCGACTAGCCAGCGGGATGCATCCTCTCGCACGTGTTTTTGCTCTACTAGCCTGCGGGATGCACCCTCTCGCACGTGTTTTTGCTCGACTAGCCTGTGGGATGCATCCTCTCGCACGTGTTTGTGCTCGACTAGCCTGCGGGATGCATCCTCTCGCACGTGTTTTTACTCGACTAGCCTGCGGGATGCATCCTCTCGCACGTGTTTTTGCTCGACTAGCCTGCGGGATGCATCCTCTCGCACGTGTTTTTGCTCGACTAGCCTGCGGGATGCATCCTCTCGCACGTGTTATTACTCGACTAGCCTGCAGGATGCATCCTCTCGCACGTGTTTTTACTGGACTAGCCTGCGGGATGCATCCTCTCGCACGTGTTTTTACTCGACTACCCTGCGGGATGCATCCTCTCGCACGTGTTTTTGCTCGACTAGCCATGCGCATCCCAAAAAACCTGCGCATGCGCATCCCACAAAACCTCGCACGTGTTTTTACTCGACTAGCCTGCGGATGCATCCTCTCGCACGTGTTTTTACTCGACTAGCCTGCGGGATGCATCCTCTCGCACGTGTTTTTACACGAATACCCTGCGGGATGCATCCTCTCGCACGTGTTTTTGCTCGACTAGCCATGCGCATCCCACAAAACCTGCGCATGCGCATCCCACAAAACTTCGCACGTGTTTTTACTCGACTAGCCTGCGGGATGCATCCTCTCGCACGTGTTTTTACTCGACTAGCCTGCAGGATGCATCCTCTCGCACGTGTTTTTACTCGACTAGCCTGCGGGATGCATCCTCTCGCACGTGTTTTTACTCGACTAGCCTGCGGGATGCATCCTCTCGCACGTGTTTTTGCTGGACTAGCCTGCGGGATGCATCCTCTCGCACGTGTTTTTGCTCGACTAGGCATGCGCATCCCAAAAAACCTGCGCATGCGCATCCCACAAAACCTGCGCATGCGCATCCCACAAAACCTCGCACGTGTTTTTACTCGACTAGCCTGCGGGATGCATCCTCTCGCACGTGTTTTTACTCGACTAGCCTGCGGGATGCATCCTCTCGCACGTGTTTTTACTCGACTAGCCTGCGGGATGCATCCTCTCGCACGTGTTTTTACACGACTAGCCTGCGGGATGCATCCTCTCGCTCGTGTTTTTACTCGACTACCCTGCGGGATGCATCCTCTCGCACGTGTTTTTGCTCGACTAGCCATGCGCATTCCAAAAAACCTGCGCATGCGCATCCAACAAAACCTCGCACGTGTTTTTACTCGACTAGCCTGCGGGATGCATCCTCTCGCACGTGTTTTTACTCGACTAGCCTGCGGGATGCATCCTCTCGCACGTGTTTTTACTCGACTACCCTGCGGGATGCATCCTCTCGCACGTGTTTTTGCTCGACTAGCCATGCGCATCCCAAAAAACCTGCGCATGCGCATCCCACAAAACCTGCGCATGCGCATCCCACAAAACCTCGCACGTGTTTTTACTCGACTAGCCTGCGGGATGCATCCTCTCGCACGTGTTTTTACTCGACTAGCCTGCGGGATGCATCCTCTCGCACGTGTTTTTACTCGACTAGCCTGCGGGATGCATCCTCTCGCACGTGTTTTTGCTCGACTAGCCATGCGCATCCCAAAAAACCTGCGCATGCGCATCCCACAAAACCTGCGCATGCGCATCCCACAAAACCTCGCACGTGTTTTTACTCGACTAGCCTGCGGGATGCATCCTCTCACACGTGTTTTTGCTCGACTAGCCTGCGGGATGCATCCTCTCGCACGTGTTTTTGCTGGACTAGCCTGCGGGATGCATCCTCTCGCACGTGTTTTTGCTCGACTAGGCATGCGCATCCCAAAAAACCTGCGCATGCGCATCCCAAAAAACCTGCGCATGCGCATCCCACAAAACCTGCGCATGCGCATCCCACAAAACCTCGCACGTGTTTTTACTCGACTAGCCTGCGGGATGCATCCTCTCGCACGTGTTTTTACTCGACTAGCCTGCGGGATGCATCCTCTCGCACGTGTTTTTGCTCGACTAGCCATGCGCATCCCAAAAAACCTGCGCATGCGCATCCCAAAAAACCTGCGCATGCGCATCCCACAAAACCTGCGCATGCGCATCCCACAAAACCTGCGCATGCGCATCCCACAAAACCTCGCACGTGTTTTTACTCGACTAGCCTGCGGGATGCATCCTCTCGCACGTGTTTTTACTCGACTAGCCTGCGGGATGCATCCTCTCGCACGTGTTTTTGCTCGACTAGCCTGCGGGATGCATCCTCTCGCACGTGTTTTTACTCGACTACCCTGCGGGATGCATCCTCTCTCACGTGTTTTTGCTCGACTAGCCATGCGCATCCCAAAAAACCTGCGCATGCGCATCCCACAAAACCTGCGCATGCGCATCCCACAAAACCTCGCACGTGTTTTTGCTCGACTAGCCATGCGCATCCCAAAAAACCTGCGCATGCGCATCCCACAAAACCTGCGCATGCGCATCCCACAAAACCTCGCACGTGTTTATACTCGACTAGCCTGCGGGATGCATCCTCTCGCACGTGTTTTTACTCGACTAGCCTGCGGGATGCATCCTCTCGCACGTGTTTTTACTCGACTACCCTGCGGGATGCATCCTCTCGCACGTGTTTTTGCTCGACTAGCCATGCGCATCCCAAAAAACCTGCGCATGCGCATCCCAAAAAACCTGCGCATGCGCATCCCACAAAACCTGCGCATGCGCATCCCACAAAACCTCGCACGTGTTTTTACTCGACTAGCCTGCGGGATGCATCCTCTCGCACGTGTTTTTACTCGACTAGCCTGCAGGATGCATCCTCTCGCACGTGTTTTTACTCGACTAGCCTGCGGGATGCATCCTCTCGCACGTGTTTTTACTCGACTAGCCTGCGGGATGCATCCTCTCGCACGTGTTTTTACTCGACTAGCCTGCGGGATGCATCCTCTCGCACGTGTTTTTACACGACTAGCCTGCGGGATGCATCCTCTCGCACGTGTTTTTACTCGACTACCCTGCGGGATGCATCCTCTCGCACGTGTTTTTGCTCGACTAGCCATGCGCATCCCAAAAAACCTGCGCATGCGCATCCCACAAAACCTCGCATGTGTTTTTACTCGACTAGCCTGCGGGATGCATCCTCTCACACGTGTTTTTACTCGACTAGCCTGCGGGATGCATCCTCTCGCACGTGTTTTTACTCGACTACCCTGCGGGATGCATCCTCTCGCACGTGTTTTTGCTCGACTAGCCATGCGCATCCCAAAAAACCTGCGCATGCGCATCCCACAAAACCTGCGCATGCGCATCCCACAAAACCTCGCACGTGATTTTACTCGACAAGCCTGCGGGATGCATCCTCTCGCACGTGTTTTTACTCGACTAGCCTGCAGGATGCATCCTCTCGCACGTGTTTTTACACGACTAGCCTGCGGGATGCATCCTCTCGCACGTGTTTTTACTCGACTAGCCTGCGGGATGCATCCTCTCGCACGTGTTTTTGCTCGACTAGGCATGCGCATCCCAAAAAACCTGCGCATGCGCATCCCAAAAAACCTGCGCATGCGCATCCCACAAAACCTGCGCATGCGCATCCCACAAAACCTCGCACGTGTTTTTACTCGACTAGCCTGCGGGATGCATCCACTCGCACGTGTTTTTACTCGACTAGCCTGCGGGATGCATCCTCTCGCACGTGTTTTTACTCGACTAGCCTGCGGGATGCATCCTCTCGCACGTGTTTTTACTCGACTAGCCTGCGGGATGCATCCTCTCGCACGTGTTTTTACTCGACTAGCCTGCGGGATGCATCCTCTGGCACGTGTTTTTGCTCGACTAGCCATGCGCATCCCAAAAAACCTGCGCATGCGCATCCCACAAAACCTGCGCATGCGCATCCCACAAAACCTCGCACGTGTTTTTACTCGACTAGCCTGCGGGATGCATCCTCTCGCACGTGTTTTTACTCGACTAGCCTGCGGGATGCATCCTCTCGCACGTGTTTTTACTCGACTAGCCTGCGGGATGCATCCTCTCGCACGTGTTTTTGCTCGACTAGCCATGCGCATCCCAAAAAACCTGCGCATGCGCATCCCACAAAACCTGCGCATGCGCATCCCACAAAACCTCGCACGTGTTTTTACTCGACTAGCCTGCGGGATGCATCCTCTCACACGTGTTTTTGCTCGACTAGCCTGCGGGATGCATCCTCTCGCACGTGTTTTTGCTGGACTAGCCTGCGGGATGCATCCTCTCGCACGTGTTTTTGCTCGACTAGGCATGCGCATCCCAAAAAACCTGCGCATGCGCGTCCCAAAAAACCTGCGCATGCGCATCCCACAAAACCTGCGCATGCGCATCCCACAAAACCTCGCACGTGTTTTTACTCGACTAGCCTGCGGGATGCATCCTCTCGCACGTGTTTTTACTCGACTAGCCTGCGGGATGCATCCTCTCGCACGTGTTTTTGCTCGACTAGCCTGCGGGATGCATCCTCTCGCACGTGTTTTTGCTCGACTAGCCTGCGGGATGCATCCTCTCGCACGTGTTTTTGCTCGACTAGCCATGCGCATCCCAAAAAACCTGCGCATGCGCATCCCAAAAAACCTGCGCATGCGCATCCCACAAAACCTGCGCATGCGCATCCCACAAAACCTGCGCATGCGCATCCCACAAAACCTCGCACGTGTTTTTACTCGACTAGCCTGCGGGATGCATCCTCTCGCACGTGTTTTTACTCGACTAGCCTGCGGGATGCATCCTCCCGCACGTGTTTTTACTCGACTAGCCTGCGGGATGCATCCTCTCGCACGTGTTTTTGCTGGACTAGCCTGCGGGATGCATCCTCTCGCACGTGTTTTTGCTCGACTAGCCATGCGCATCCCAAAAAACCTGCGCATGCGCATCCCAAAAAACCTGCGCATGCGCATCCCACAAAACCTCGCACGTGTTTTTACTCGACTAGCCTGCGGGATGCATCCTCTCGCACGTGTTTTTGCTCGACTAGCCTGCGGGATGCATCCTCTCGCACGTGTTTTTACTCGACTACCCTGCGGGATGCATCCTCTCTCACGTGTTTTTGCTCGACTAGCCATGCGCATCCCAAAAAACCTGCGCATGCGCATCCCACAAAACCTGCGCATGCGCATCCCACAAAACCTCGCACGTGTTTTTGCTCGACTAGCCATGCGCATCCCAAAAAACCTGCGCATGCGCATCCCACAAAACCTGCGCATGCGCATCCCACAAAACCTCGCACGTGTTTATACTCGACTAGCCTGCGGGATGCATCCTCTCGCACGTGTTTTTACTCGACTAGCCTGCGGGATGCATCCTCTCGCACGTGTTTTTACTCGACTACCCTGCGGGATGCATCCTCTCGCACGTGTTTTTGCTCGACTAGCCATGCGCATCCCAAAAAACCTGCGCATGCGCATCCCAAAAAACCTGCGCATGCGCATCCCACAAAACCTGCGCATGCGCATCCCACAAAACCTCGCACGTGTTTTTACTCGACTAGCCTGCGGGATGCATCCTCTCGCACGTGTTTTTACTCGACTACCCTGCGGGATGCATCCTCTCGCACGTGTTTTTGCTCGACTAGCCATGCGCATCCCAAAAAACCTGCGCATGCGCATCCCACAAAACCTGCGCATGCGCATCCCACAAAACCTCGCACGTGATTTTACTCGACTAGCCTGCGGGATGCATCCTCTCGCACGTGTTTTTACTCGACTAGCCTGCAGGATGCATCCTCTCGCACGTGTTTTTACACGACTAGCCTGCGGGATGCATCCTCTCGCACGTGTTTTTACTCGACTAGCCTGCGGGATGCATCCTCTCGCACGTGTTTTTGCTCGACTAGGCATGCGCATCCCAAAAAACCTGCGCATGCGCATCCCAAAAAACCTGCGCATGCGCATCCCACAAAACCTGCGCATGCGCATCCCACAAAACCTCGCACGTGTTTTTACTCGACTAGCCTGCGGGATGCATCCACTCGCACGTGTTTTTACTCGACTAGCCTGCGGGATGCATCCTCTCGCACGTGTTTTTACTCGACTAGCCTGCGGGATGCATCCTCTCGCACGTGTTTTTACTCGACTAGCCTGCGGGATGCATCCTCTCGCACGTGTTTTTACTCGACTAGCCTGCGGGATGCATCCTCTGGCACGTGTTTTTGCTCGACTAGCCATGCGCATCCCAAAAAACCTGCGCATGCGCATCCCACAAAACCTGCGCATGCGCATCCCACAAAACCTCGCACGTGTTTTTACTCGACTAGCCTGCGGGATGCATCCTCTCGCACGTGTTTTTACTCGACTAGCCTGCGGGATGCATCCTCTCGCACGTGTTTTTACTCGACTAGCCTGCGGGATGCATCCTCTCGCACGTGTTTTTGCTCGACTAGCCATGCGCATCCCAAAAAACCTGCGCATGCGCATCCCACAAAACCTGCGCATGCGCATCCCACAAAACCTCGCACGTGTTTTTACTCGACTAGCCTGCGGGATGCATCCTCTCACACGTGTTTTTGCTCGACTAGCCTGCGGGATGCATCCTCTCGCACGTGTTTTTGCTGGACTAGCCTGCGGGATGCATCCTCTCGCACGTGTTTTTGCTCGACTAGCCATGCGCATCCCAAAAAACCTGCGCATGCGCATCCCAAAAAACCTGCGCATGCGCATCCCACAAAACCTCGCACGTGTTTTTACTCGACTAGCCTGCGGGATGCATCCTCTCGCACGTGTTTTTACTCGACTAGCCTGCGGGATGCATCCTCTCGCACGTGTTTTTGCTCGACTAGCCTGCGGGATGCATCCTCTCGCACGTGTTTTTGCTCGACTAGCCTGCGGGATGCATCCTCTCGCACGTGTTTTTGCTCGACTAGCCATGCGCATCCCAAAAAACCTGCGCATGCGCATCCCAAAAAACCTGCGCATGCGCATCCCACAAAACCTGCGCATGCGCATCCCACAAAACCTCGCACGTGTTTTTACTCGACTAGCCTGCGGGATGCATCCTCTCGCACGTGTTTTTACTCGACTAGCCTGCGGGATGCATCCTCCCGCACGTGTTTTTACTCGACTAGCCTGCGGGATGCATCCTCTCGCACGTGTTTTTGCTGGACTAGCCTGCGGGATGCATCCTCTCGCACGTGTTTTTGCTCGACTAGCCATGCGCATCCCAAAAAACCTGCGCATGCGCATCCCAAAAAACCTGCGCATGCGCATCCCACAAAACCTCGCACGTGTTTTTACTCGACTAGCCTGCGGGATGCATCCTCTCGCACGTGTTTTTACTCGACTAGCCTGCAGGATGCATCCTCTCGCACGTGTTTTTACTCGACTAGCCTGCGGGATGCATCCTCTCGCACGTGTTTTTACTCGACTAGCCTGCGGGATGCATCCTCTCGCACGTGTTTTTACTCGACTAGCCTGCGGGATGCATCCTCTCGCACGTGTTTTTACACGACTAGCCTGCGGGATGCATCCTCTCGCACGTGTTTTTACTCGACTACCCTGCGGGATGCATCCTCTCGCACGTGTTTTTGCTCGACTAGCCATGCGCATCCCAAAAAACCTGCGCATGCGCATCCCACAAAACCTCGCATGTGTTTTTAGTCGACTAGCCTGCGGGATGCATCCTCTCGCACGTGTTTTTACTCGACTAGCCTGCGGGATGCATCCTCTCGCACGTGTTTTTACTCGACTACCCTGCGGGATGCATCCTCTCGCACGTGTTTTTGCTCGACTAGCCATGCGCATCCCAAAAAACCTGCGCATGCGCATCCCACAAAACCTGCGCATGCGCATCCCACAAAACCTCGCACGTGATTTTACTCGACTAGCCTGCGGGATGCATCCTCTCGCACGTGTTTTTACTCGACTAGCCTGCAGGATGCATCCTCTCGCACGTGTTTTTACTCGACTAGCCTGCGGGATGCATCCTCTCGCACGTGTTTTTACTCGACTAGCCTGCGGGATGCATCCTCTCGCACGTGTTTTTGCTGGACTACCCTGCGGGATGCATCCTCTCTCACGTGTTTTTGCTCGACTAGCCATGCGCATCCCAAAAAACCTGCGCATGCGCATCCCACAAAACCTGCGCATGCGCATCCCACAAAACCTCGCACGTGTTTTTGCTCGACTAGCCATGCGCATCCCAAAAAACCTGCGCATGCGCATCCCACAAAACCTGCGCATGCGCATCCCACAAAACCTCGCACGTGTTTATACTCGACTAGCCTGCGGGATGCATCCTCTCGCACGTGTTTTTACTCGACTAGCCTGCGGGATGCATCCTCTCGCACGTGTTTTTACTCGACTACCCTGCGGGATGCATCCTCTCGCACGTGTTTTTGCTCGACTAGCCATGCGCATCCCAAAAAACCTGCGCATGCGCATCCCAAAAAACCTGCGCATGCGCATCCCACAAAACCTGCGCATGCGCATCCCACAAAACCTCGCACGTGTTTTTACTCGACTAGCCTGCGGGATGCATCCTCTCGCACGTGTTTTTACTCGACTAGCCTGCAGGATGCATCCTCTCGCACGTGTTTTTACTCGACTAGCCTGCGGGATGCATCCTCTCGCACGTGTTTTTACTCGACTAGCCTGCGGGATGCATCCTCTCGCACGTGTTTTTACTCGACTAGCCTGCGGGATGCATCCTCTCGCACGTGTTTTTACACGACTAGCCTGCGGGATGCATCCTCTCGCACGTGTTTTTACTCGACTACCCTGCGGGATGCATCCTCTCGCACGTGTTTTTGCTCGACTAGCCATGCGCATCCCAAAAAACCTGCGCATGCGCATCCCACAAAACCTCGCATGTGTTTTTACTCGACTAGCCTGCGGGATGCATCCTCTCACACGTGTTTTTACTCGACTAGCCTGCGGGATGCATCCTCTCGCACGTGTTTTTACTCGACTACCCTGCGGGATGCATCCTCTCGCACGTGTTTTTGCTCGACTAGCCATGCGCATCCCAAAAAACCTGCGCATGCGCATCCCACAAAACCTGCGCATGCGCATCCCACAAAACCTCGCACGTGATTTTACTCGACTAGCCTGCGGGATGCATCCTCTCGCACGTGTTTTTACTCGACTAGCCTGCAGGATGCATCCTCTCGCACGTGTTTTTACACGACTAGCCTGCGGGATGCATCCTCTCGCACGTGTTTTTACTCGACTAGCCTGCGGGATGCATCCTCTTGCACGTGTTTTTGCTCGACTAGGCATGCGCATCCCAAAAAACCTGCGCATGCGCATCCCAAAAAACCTGCGCATGCGCATCCCACAAAACCTGCGCATGCGCATCCCACAAAACCTCGCACGTGTTTTTACTCGACTAGCCTGCGGGATGCATCCACTCGCACGTGTTTTTACTCGACTAGCCTGCGGGATGCATCCTCTCGCACGTGTTTTTACTCGACTAGCCTGCGGGATGCATCCTCTCGCACGTGTTTTTGCTCGACTAGCCTGCGGGATGCATCCTCTCGCACGTGTTTTTGCTCGACTAGCCATGCGCATCCCAAAAAACCTGCGCATGCGCATCCCAAAAAACCTGCGCATGCGCATCCCAAAAAACCTGCGCATGCGCATCCCACAAAACCTGCGCATGCGCATCCCACAAAACCTGCGCATGCGCATCCCACAAAACCTCGCACGTGTTTTTACTCGACTAGCCTGCGGGATGCATCCTCTCGCACGTGTTTTTACTCGACTAGCCTGCGGGATGCATCCTCCCGCACGTGTTTTTACTCGACTAGCCTGCGGGATGCATCCTCTCGCACGTGTTTTTGCTGGACTAGCCTGCGGGATGCATCCTCTCGCACGTGTTTTTGCTCGACTAGCCATGCGCATCCCAAAAAACCTGCGCATGCGCATCCCAAAAAACCTGCGCATGCGCATCCCACAAAACCTCGCACGTGTTTTTACTCGACTAGCCTGCGGGATGCATCCTCTCGCACGTGTTTTTACTCGACTAGCCTGCAGGATGCATCCTCTCGCACGTGTTTTTACTCGACTAGCCTGCGGGATGCATCCTCTCGCACGTGTTTTTACTCGACTAGCCTGCGGGATGCATCCTCTCGCACGTGTTTTTACTCGACTAGCCTGCGGGATGCATCCTCTCGCACGTGTTTTTGCACGACTAGCCTGCGGGATGCATCCTCTCGCACGTGTTTTTACTCGACTACCCTGCGGGATGCATCCTCTCGCACGTGTTTTTGCTCGACTAGCCATGCGCATCCCAAAAAACCTGCGCATGCGCATCCCACAAAACCTCGCATGTGTTTTTAGTCGACTAGCCTGCGGGATGCATCCTCTCGCACGTGTTTTTACTCGACTAGCCTGCGGGATGCATCCTCTCGCACGTGTTTTTACTCGACTAGCCTGCGGGATGCATCCTCTCGCACGTGTTTTTGCTCGACTAGGCATGCGCATCCCAAAAAACCTGCGCATGCGCATCCCACAAAACCTGCGCATGCGCATCCCACAAAACCTCGCACGTGTTTTTACTCGACTAGCCTGCGGGATGCATCCTCTCGCACGTGTTTTTACTCGACTAGCCTGCGGGATGCATCCTCTCGCACGTGTTTTTACTCGACTAGCCTGCGGGATGCATCCTCTCGCACGTGTTTTTACTCGACTAGCCTGCGGGATGCATCCTCTCGCACGTGTTTTTGCTGGACTAGCCTGCGGGATGCATCCTCTCGCACGTGTTTTTACTCGACTAGCCTGCGGGATGCATCCTCTCGCACGTGTTTTTACTCGACTAGCCTGCGGGATGCATCCTCTGGCACGTGTTTTTGCTCGACTAGCCATGCGCATCCCAAAAAACCTGCGCATGCGCATCCCACAAAACCTGCGCATGCGCATCCCACAAAACCTCGCACGTGTATTTACTCGACTAGCCTGCGGGATGCATCCTCTCGCACATGTTTTTGCTCGACTAGCCTGCGGGATGCATCCTCTCGTACGTGTTTTTGCTCGACTAGCCATGCGCATCCCAAAAAACCTGCGCATGCGCATCCCACAAAACCTGCGCATGCGCATCCCACAAAACCTCGCACGTGTTTTTACTCGACTAGCCTGCGGGATGCATCCTCTCGCACGTGTTTTTGCTCGACTAGCCTGCGGGATGCATCCTCTCGCACGTGTTTTTGCTCGACTAGCCTGCGGGATGCATCCTCTCGCACGTGTTTGTGCTCGACTAGCCTGCGGGATGCATCCTCTCGCACGTGTTTTTACTCGACTAGCCTGCGGGATGCATCCTCTCGCACGTGTTTTTGCTCGACTAGCCATGCGCATCCCAAAAAACCTGCGCATGCGCATCCCACAAAACCTGCGCATGCGCATCCCACAAAACCTCGCACGTGTTTTTGCTCGACTAGCCATGCGCATCCCAAAAAACCTGCGCATGCGCATCCCACAAAACCTGCGCATGCGCATCCCACAAAACCTCGCACGTGTTTTTACTCGACTAGCCGGCGGGATGCATCCTCTCGCACGTGTTTTTACTCGACTAGCCTGCGGGATGCATCCTCTCGCACGTGTTTTTGCTCGACTAGCCTGCGGGATGCATCCTCTCGCACGTGTTTTTGCTCGACTAGCCTGCGGGATGCATCCTCTCGCACGTGTTTGTGCTCGACTAGCCTGCGGGATGCATCCTCTCGCACGTGTTTTTACTCGACTAGCCTGCGGGATGCATCCTCTCGCACGTGTTTTTGCTCGACTAGCCTGCGGGATGCATCCTCTCGCACGTGTTTTTACTCGACTAGCCTGCGGGATGCATCCTCTCGCACGTGTTTTTGCTCGACTAGCCTGCGGGATGCATCCTCTCGCACGTGTTTTTGCTCGACTAGCCTGCGGGATGCATCCTCTCGCACGTGTTTTTACTCGACTAGCCTGCAGGATGCATCCTCTCGCACGTGTTTTTACTCGACTAGCCTGCGGGATGCATCCTCTCGCACGTGTTTTTGCTCGACTAGCCATGCGCATCCCAAAAAAACTGCGCATGCGCATCCCAAAAAACCTGCGCATGCGCATCCCACAAAACCTCGCACGTGTTTTTACTCGACTAGCCTGCGGGATGCATCCTCTCGCACGTGTTTTTGCTCGACTAGCCTGCGGGATGCATCCTCTCGCACGTGTTTTTACTCGACTACCCTGCGGGATGCATCCTCTCTCACGTGTTTTTGCTCGACTAGCCATGCGCATCCCAAAAAACCTGCGCATGCGCATCCCACAAAACCTGCGCATGCGCATCCCACAAAACCTCGCACGTGTTTTTGCTCGACTAGCCATGCGCATCCCAAAAAACCTGCGCATGCGCATCCCACAAAACCTGCGCATGCGCATCCCACAAAACCTCGCACGTGTTTATACTCGACTAGCCTGCGGGATGCATCCTCTCGCACGTGTTTTTACTCGACTAGCCTGCGGGATGCATCCTCTCGCACGTGTTTTTACTCGACTACCCTGCGGGATGCATCCTCTCGCACGTGTTTTTGCTCGACTAGCCATGCGCATCCCAAAAAACCTGCGCATGCGCATCCCACAAAACCTGCGCATGCGCATCCCACAAAACCTCGCACGTGTTTTTACTCGACTAGCCTGCGGGATGCATCCTCTCGCACGTGTTTTTACTCGACTAGCCTGCAGGATGCATCCTCTCGCACGTGTTTTTACTCGACTAGCCTGCGGGATGCATCCTCTCGCACGTGTTTTTACTCGACTAGCCTGCGGGATGCATCCTCTCGCACGTGTTTTTACTCGACTAGCCTGCGGGATGCATCCTCTCGCACGTGTTTTTACACGACTAGCCTGCGGGATGCATCCTCTCGCACGTGTTTTTACTCGACTACCCTGCGGGATGCATCCTCTCGCACGTGTGTTTGCTCGACTAGCCATGCGCATCCCAAAAAACCTGCGCATGCGCATCCCACAAAACCTCGCATGTGTTTTTACTCGACTAGCCTGCGGGATGCATCCTCTCGCACGTGTTTTTACTCGACTAGCCTGCGGGATGCATCCTCTCGCACGTGTTTTTACTCGACTAACCTGCGGGATGCATCCTCTCGCACGTGTTTTTGCTCGACTAGCCATGCGCATCCCAAAAAACCTGCGCATGCGCATCCCACAAAACCTCGCACGTGTTTTTACTCGACTAGCCTGCGGGATGCATCCTCTCGCACGTGTTTTTACTCGACTAGCCTGCGGGATGCATCCTCTCGCACGTGTTTTTACTCGACTAGCCTGCGGGATGCATCCTCTCGCACGTGTTTTTGCTCGACTAGGCATGCGCATTCCAAAAAACCTGCGCATGCGCATCCAACAAAACCTCGCACGTGTTTTTACTCGACTAGCCTGCGGGATGCATCCTCTCGCACGTGTTTTTACTCGACTAGCCTGCGGGATGCATCCTCTCGCACGTGTTTTTACTCGACTACCCTGCGGGATGCATCCTCTCGCACGTGTTTTTGCTCGACTAGCCATGCGCATCCCAAAAAACCTGCGCATGCGCATCCCACAAAACCTGCGCATGCGCATCCCACAAAACCTCGCACGTGTTTTTACTCGACTAGCCTGCGGGATGCATCCTCTCGCACGTGTTTTTACTCGACTAGCCTGCGGGATGCATCCTCTCGCACGTGTTTTTACTCGACTAGCCTGCGGGATGCATCCTCTCGCACGTGTTTTTGCTCGACTAGCCATGCGCATCCCAAAAAACCTGCGCATGCGCATCCCACAAAACCTGCGCATGCGCATCCCACAAAACCTCGCACGTGTTTTTACTCGACTAGCCTGCGGGATGCATCCTCTCACACGTGTTTTTGCTCGACTAGCCTGCGGGATGCATCCTCTCGCACGTGTTTTTGCTGGACTAGCCTGCGGGATGCATCCTCTCGCACGTGTTTTTGCTCGACTAGGCATGCGCATCCCAAAAAACCTGCGCATGCGCATCCCAAAAAACCTGCGCATGCGCATCCCACAAAACCTGCGCATGCGCATCCCACAAAACCTCGCACGTGTTTTTACTCGACTAGCCTGCGGGATGCATCCTCTCGCACGTGTTTTTACTCGACTAGCCTGCGGGATGCATCCTCTCGCACGTGTTTTTACTCGACTAGCCTGCGGGATGCATCCTCTCGCACGTGTTTTTACTCGACTAGACTGCGGGATGCATCCTCTCGCACGTGTTTTTACTCGACTAGCCTGCAGGATGCATCCTCTCGCACGTGTTTTTACTCGACTAGCCTGCGGGATGCATCCTCTCGCACGTGTTTTTACTCGACTAGCCTGCGGGATGCATCCTCTCGCACGTGTTTTTGCTGGACTAGCCTGCGGGATGCATCCTCTCGCACGTGTTTTTGCTCGACTAGGCATGCGCATCCCAAAAAACCTGCGCATGCGCATCCCACAAAACCTGCGCATGCGCATCCCACAAAACCTCGCACGTGTTTTTACTCGACTAGCCTGCGGGATGCATCCTCTCGCACGTGTTTTTACTCGACTAGCCTGCGGGATGCATCCTCTCGCACGTGTTTTTACTCGACTAGCCTGCGGGATGCATCCTCTCGCACGTGTTTTTGCTCGACTAGCCATGCGCATTCCAAAAAACCTGCGCATGCGCATCCAACAAAACCTCGCACGTGTTTTTACTCGACTAGCCTGCGGGATGCATCCTCTCGCACGTGTTTTTACTCGACTAGCCTGCGGGATGCATCCTCTCGCACGTGTTTTTACTCGACTACCCTGCGGGATGCATCCTCTCGCACGTGTTTTTGCTCGACTAGCCATGCGCATCCCAAAAAACCTGCGCATGCGCATCCCACAAAACCTGCGCATGCGCATCCCACAAAACCTCGCACGTGTTTTTACTCGACTAGCCTGCGGGATGCATCCTCTCGCACGTGTTTTTACTCGACTAGCCTGCGGGATGCATCCTCTCGCACGTGTTTTTACTCGACTAGCCTGCGGGATGCATCCTCTCGCACGTGTTTTTGCTCGACTAGCCATGCGCATCCCAAAAAACCTGCGCATGCGCATCCCACAAAACCTGCGCATGCGCATCCCACAAAACCTCGCACGTGTTTTTACTCGACTAGCCTGCGGGATGCATCCTCTCACACGTGTTTTTGCTCGACTAGCCTGCGGGATGCATCCTCTCGCACGTGTTTTTGCTGGACTAGCCTGCGGGATGCATCCTCTCGCACGTGTTTTTGCTCGACTAGGCATGCGCATCCCAAAAAACCTGCGCATGCGCATCCCAAAAAACCTGCGCATGCGCATCCCACAAAACCTGCGCATGCGCATCCCACAAAACCTCGCACGTGTTTTTACTCGACTAGCCTGCGGGATGCATCCTCTCGCACGTGTTTTTACTCGACTAGCCTGCGGGATGCATCCTCTCGCACGTGTTTTTACTCGACTAGCCTGCGGGATGCATCCTCTCGCACGTGTTTTTGCTCGACTAGCCATGCGCATCCCAAAAAACCTGCGCATGCGCATCCCACAAAACCTGCGCATGCGCATCCCACAAAACCTCGCACGTGTTTTTACTCGACTAGCCTGCGGGATGCATCCTCTCACACGTGTTTTTGCTCGACTAGCCTGCGGGATGCATCCTCTCGCACGTGTTTTTGCTGGACTAGCCTGCGGGATGCATCCTCTCGCACGTGTTTTTGCTCGACTAGGCATGCGCATCCCAAAAAACCTGCGCATGCGCATCCCAAAAAACCTGCGCATGCGCATCCCACAAAACCTCGCACGTGTTTTTACTCGACTAGCCTGCGGGATGCATCCTCTCGCACGTGTTTTTACTCGACTAGCCTGCGGGATGCATCCTCTCGCACGTGTTTTTACTCGACTAGCCTGCGGGATGCATCCTCTCGCACGTGTTTTTACTCGACTAGCCTGCGGGATGCATCCTCTCGCACGTGTTTTTGCTCGACTAGCCATGCGCATCCCAAAAAACCTGCGCATGCGCATCCCACAAAACCTGCGCATGCGCATCCCACAAAACCTCGCACGTGTTTTTACTCGACTAGCCTGCGGGATGCATCCTCTCGCACGTGTTTTTACTCGACTAGCCTGCGGGATGCATCCTCTCGCACGTGTTTTTACTCGACTAGCCTGCGGGATGCATCCTCTCGCACGTGTTTTTACTCGACTAGCCTGCGGGATGCATCCTCTCTCACGTGTTTTTGCTCGACTAGCCATGCGCATCCCAAAAAACCTGCGCATGCGCATCCCACAAAACCTGCGCATGCGCATCCCACAAAACCTCGCACGTGTTTTTACTCGACTAGCCTGCGGGATGCATCCTCTCACACGTGTTTTTGCTCGACTAGCCTGCGGGATGCATCCTCTCGCACGTGTTTTTGCTGGACTAGCCTGCGGGATGCATCCTCTCGCACGTGTTTTTGCTCGACTAGGCATGCGCATCCCAAAAAACCTGCGCATGCGCATCCCAAAAAACCTGCGCATGCGCATCCCACAAAACCTGCGCATGCGCATCCCACAAAACCTCGCACGTGTTTTTACTCGACTAGCCTGCGGGATGCATCCTCTCGCACGTGTTTTTACTCGACTAGCCTGCGGGATGCATCCTCTCGCACGTGTTTTTGCTCGACTAGCCTGCGGGATGCATCCTCTCGCACGTGTTTTTGCTCGACTAGCCTGCGGGATGCATCCTCTCGCACGTGTTTTTGCTCGACTAGCCATGCGCATCCCAAAAAACCTGCGCATGCGCATCCCAAAAAACCTGCGCATGCGCATCCCAAAAAACCTGCGCATGCGCATCCCAAAAAACCTGCGCATGCGCATCCCACAAAACCTGCGCATGCGCATCCCACAAAACCTCGCACGTGTTTTTACTCGACTAGCCTGCGGGATGCATCCTCTCGCACGTGTTTTTACTCGACTAGCCTGCGGGATGCATCCTCTCGCACGTGTTTTTGCTCGACTAGCCATGCGGGATGCATCCTCTCGCACGTGTTTTTGCTCGACTAGCCATGCGCATCCCAAAAAACCTGCGCATGCGCATCCCAAAAAACCTGCGCATGCGCATCCCACAAAACCTGCGCATGCGCATCCCACAAAACCTCGCACGTGTTTTTACTCGACTAGCCTGCGGGATGCATCGGCTCGCACGTGTTTTTACTCGACTAGCCTGCAGGATGCATCCTCTCGCACGTGTTTTTACTCGACTAGCCTGCGGGATGCATCCTCTCGCACGTGTTTTTACTCGACTAGCCTGCGGGATGCATCCTCTCGCACGTGTTTTTGCTGGACTAGCCTGCGGGATGCATCCTCTCGCACGTGTTTTTGCTCGACTAGGCATGCGCATCCCAAAAAACCTGCGCATGCGCATCCCAAAAAACCTGCGCATGCGCATCCCACAAAACCTGCGCATGCGCATCCCACAAAACCTCGCACGTGTTTTTACTCGACTAGCCTGCGGGATGCATCCTCTCGCACGTGTTTTTACTCGACTAGCCTGCGGGATGCATCCTCTCGCACGTGTTTTTACTCGACTAGCCTGCGGGATGCATCCTCTCGCACGTGTTTTTACTCGACTAGCCTGCGGGATGCATCCTCTCGCACGTGTTTTTACTCGACTAGCCTGCGGGATGCATCCTCTCGCACGTGTTTTTGCTCGACTAGCCATGCGCATCCCAAAAAACCTGCGCATGCGCATCCCACAAAACCTGCGCATGCGCATCCCACAAAACCTCGCACGTGTTTTTACTCGACTAGCCTGCGGGATGCATCCTCTCACACGTGTTTTTGCTCGACTAGCCTGCGGGATGCATCCTCTCGCACGTGTTTTTGCTCGACTAGGCATGCGCATCCCAAAAAACCTGCGCATGCGCATCCCAAAAAACCTGCGCATGCGCATCCCACAAAACCTGCGCATGCGCATCCCACAAAACCTCGCACGTGTTTTTACTCGACTAGCCTGCGGGATGCATCCTCTCGCACGTGTTTTCACTCGACTAGCCTGCGGGATGCATCCTCTCGCACGTGTTTTTGCTCGACTAGCCTGCGGGATGCATCCTCTCGCACGTGTTTTTGCTCGACTAGCCTGCGGGATGCATCCTCTCGCACGTGTTTTTGCTCGACTAGCCTGCGGGATGCATCCTCTCGCACGTGTTTTTGCTCGACTAGCCATGCGCATCCCAAAAAACCTGCGCATGCGCATCCCAAAAAACCTGCGCATGCGCATCCCACAAAACCTGCGCATGCGCATCCCACAAAACCTCGCACGTGTTTTTACTCGACTAGCCTGCGGGATGCATCCTCTCGCACGTGTTTTTACTCGACTAGCCTGCGGGATGCATCCTCTCGCACGTGTTTTTGCTGGACTAGCCTGCGGGATGCATCCTCTCGCACGTGTTTTTGCTCGACTAGGCATGCGCATCCCAAAAAACCTGCGCATGCGCATCCCAAAAAACCTGCGCATGCGCATCCCACAAAACCTGCGCATGCGCATCCCACAAACCCTCGCACGTGTTTTTACTCGACTAGCCTGCGGGATGCATCCTCTCGCACGTGTTTTTACTCCACTAGCCTGCGGGATGCATCCTCTCGCACGTGTTTTTACTCGACTAGCCTGCGGGATGCATCCTCTCGCACGTGTTTTTACTCGACTAGCATGCGGGATGCATCCTCTCGCACGTGTTTTTACTCGACTAGCCTGCGGGATGCATCCTCTCGCACGTGTTTTTGCTCGACTAGCCATGCGCATCCCAAAAAACCTGCGCATGCGCATCCCACAAAACCTCGCACGTGTTTTTACTCGACTAGCCTGCGGGATGCATCCTCTCGCACGTGTTTTTGCTCTACTAGCCTGCGGGATGCATCCTCTCGCACGTGTTTTTGCTCGACTAGCCTGTGGGATGCATCCTCTCGCACGTGTTTGTGCTCGACTAGCCTGCGGGATGCATCCTCTCGCACGTGTTTTTACTCGACTAGCCTGCGGGATGCATCCTCTCGCACGTGTTTTTGCTCGACTAGCCTGCGGGATGCATCCTCTCGCACGTGTTTTTGCTCGACTAGCCTGCGGGATGCATCCTCTCGCACGTGTTTTTACTCGACTAGCCTGCAGGATGCATCCTCTCGCACGTGTTTTTACTCGACTAGCCTGCGGGATGCATCCTCTCGCACGTGTTTTTACTCGACTACCCTGCGGGATGCATCCTCTCGCACGTGTTTTTGCTCGACTAGCCATGCGCATCCCAAAAAACCTGCGCATGCGCATCCCACAAAACCTCGCACGTGTTTTTACTCGACTAGCCTGCGGGATGCATCCTCTCGCACGTGTTTTTACTCGACTAGCCTGCGGGATGCATCCTCTCGCACGTGTTTTTACACGACTACCCTGCGGGATGCATCCTCTCGCACGTGTTTTTGCTCGACTAGCCATGCGCATCCCAAAAAACCTGCGCATGCGCATCCCACAAAACCTGCGCATGCGCATCCCACAAAACCTCGCACGTGTTTTTACTCGACTAGCCTGCGGGATGCATCCTCTCGCACGTGTTTTTACTCGACTAGCCTGCAGGATGCATCCTCTCGCACGTGTTTTTACTCGACTAGCCTGCGGGATGCATCCTCTCGCACGTGTTTTTACTCGACTAGCATGCGGGATGCATCCTCTCGCACGTGTTTTTGCTGGACTAGCCTGCGGGATGCATCCTCTCGCACGTGTTTTTGCTCGACTAGGCATGCGCATCCCAAAAAACCTGCGCATGCGCATCCCACAAAACCTGCGCATGCGCATCCCACAAAACCTCGCACGTGTTTTTACTCGACTAGCCTGCGGGATGCATCCTCTCGCACGTGTTTTTACTCGACTAGCCTGCGGGATGCATCCTCTCGCACGTGTTTTTACTCGACTAGCCTGCGGGATGCATCCTCTCGCACGTGTTTTTGCTCGACTAGCCATGCGCATTCCAAAAAACCTGCGCATGCGCATCCAACAAAACCTCGCACGTGTTTTTACTCGACTAGCCTGCGGGATGCATCCTCTCGCACGTGTTTTTACTCGACTAGCCTGCGGGATGCATCCTCTCGCACGTGTTTTTACTCGACTAGCCTGCGGGATGCATCCTCTCGCACGTGTTTTTGCTCGACTAGCCATGCGCATCCCAAAAAACCTGCGCATGCGCATCCCACAAAACCTGCGCATGCGCATCCCACAAAACCTCGCACGTGTTTTTACTCGACTAGCCTGCGGGATGCATCCTCTCGCACGTGTTTTTACTCGACTAGCCTGCGGGATGCATCCTCTCGCACGTGTTTTTACTCGACTAGCCTGCGGGATGCATCCTCTCGCACGTGTTTTTGCTCGACTAGCCATGCGCATCCCAAAAAACCTGCGCATGCGCATCCCACAAAACCTGCGCATGCGCATCCCACAAAACCTCGCACGTGTTTTTACTCGACTAGCCTGCGGGATGCATCCTCTCACACGTGTTTTTGCTCGACTAGCCTGCGGGATGCATCCTCTCGCACGTGTTTTTGCTGGACTAGCCTGCGGGATGCATCCTCTCGCACGTGTTTTTGCTCGACTAGGCATGCGCATCCCAAAAAACCTGCGCATGCGCATCCCAAAAAACCTGCGCATGCGCATCCCACAAAACCTGCGCATGCGCATCCCACAAAACCTCGCACGTGTTTTTACTCGACTAGCCTGCGGGATGCATCCTCTCGCACGTGTTTTTACTCGACTAGCCTGCGGGATGCATCCTCTCGCACGTGTTTTTACTCGACTAGCCTGCGGGATGCATCCTCTCGCACGTGTTTTTACTCGACTAGCCTGCAGGATGCATCCTCTCGCACGTGTTTTTACTCGACTAGCCTGCGGGATGCATCCTCTCGCACGTGTTTTTACTCGACTAGCCTGCGGGATGCATCCTCTCGCACGTGTTTTTGCTGGACTAGCCTGCGGGATGCATCCTCTCGCACGTGTTTTTGCTCGACTAGGCATGCGCATCCCAAAAAACCTGCGCATGCGCATCCCACAAAACCTGCGCATGCGCATCCCACAAAACCTGCGCATGCGCATCCCACAAAACCTCGCACGTGTTTTTACTCGACTAGCCTGCGGGATGCATCCTCTCGCACGTGTTTTTACTCGACTAGCCTGCGGGATGCATCCTCTCGCACGTGTTTTTGCTCGACTAGCCATGCGCATTCCAAAAAACCTGCGCATGCGCATCCAACAAAACCTCGCACGTGTTTTTACTCGACTAGCCTGCGGGATGCATCCTCTCGCACGTGTTTTTACTCGACTAGCCTGCGGGATGCATCCTCTCGCACGTGTTTTTACTCGACCACCCTGCGGGATGCATCCTCTCGCACGTGTTTTTGCTCGACTAGCCATGCGCATCCCAAAAAACCTGCGCATGCGCATCCCACAAAACCTGCGCATGCGCATCCCACAAAACCTCGCACGTGTTTTTACTCGACTAGCCTGCGGGATGCATCCTCTCGCACGTGTTTTTACTCGACTAGCCTGCGGGATGCATCCTCTCGCACGTGTTTTTACTCGACTAGCCTGCGGGATGCATCCTCTCGCACGTGTTTTTGCTCGACTAGCCATGCGCATCCCAAAAAACCTGCCCATGCGCATCCCACAAAACCTGCGCATGCGCATCCCACAAAACCTCGCACGTGTTTTTACTCGACTAGCCTGCGGGATGCATCCTCTCACACGTGTTTTTGCTCGACTAGCCTGCGGGATGCATCCTCTCGCACGTGTTTTTGCTGGACTAGCCTGCGGGATGCATCCTCTCGCACGTGTTTTTGCTCGACTAGGCATGCGCATCCCAAAAAACCTGCGCATGCGCATCCCAAAAAACCTGCGCATGCGCATCCCACAAAACCTCGCACGTGTTTTTACTCGACTAGCCTGCGGGATGCATCCTCTCGCACGTGTTTTTACTCGACTAGCCTGCGGGATGCATCCTCTCGCACGTGTTTTTACTCGACTAGCCTGCGGGATGCATCCTCTCGCACGTGTTTTTGCTCGACTAGCCATGCGCATCCCAAAAAACCTGCGCATGCGCATCCCACAAAACCTGCGCATGCGCATCCCACAAAACCTCGCACGTGTTTTTACTCGACTAGCCTGCGGGATGCATCCTCTCACACGTGTTTTTGATCGACTAGCCTGCGGGATGCATCCTCTCGCACGTGTTTTTGCTGGACTAGCCTGCGGGATGCATCCTCTCGCACGTGTTTTTGCTCGACTAGGCATGCGCATCCCAAAAAACCTGCGCATGCGCATCCCAAAAAACCTGCGCATGCGCATCCCACAAAACCTGCGCATGCGCATCCCACAAAACCTCGCACGTGTTTTTACTCGACTAGCCTGCGGGATGCATCCTCTCGCACGTGTTTTTACTCGACTAGCCTGCGGGATGCATCCTCTCGCACGTGTTTTTACTCGACTAGCCTGCGGGATGCATCCTCTCGCACGTGTTTTTACTCGACTAGCCTGCGGGATGCATCCTCTCGCACGTGTTTTTACTCGACTAGCCATGCGCATCCCAAAAAACCTGCGCATGCGCATACCACAAAACCTGCGCATGCGCATCCCACAAAACCTCGCACGTGTTTTTACTCGACTAGCCTGCGGGATGCATCCTCTCACACGTGTTTTTGCTCGACTAGCCTGCGGGATGCATCCTCTCGCACGTGTTTTTGCTGGACTAGCCTGCGGGATGCATCCTCTCGCACGTGTTTTTGCTCGACTAGGCATGCGCATCCCAAAAAACCTGCGCATGCGCATCCCAAAAAACCTGCGCATGCGCATCCCACAAAACCTGCGCATGCGCATCCCACAAAACCTCGCACGTGTTTTTACTCGACTAGCCTGCGGGATGCATCCTCTCGCACGTGTTTTTACTCGACTAGCCTGCGGGATGCATCCTCTCGCACGTGTTTTTACTCGACTAGCCTGCGGGATGCATCCTCTCGCACGTGTTTTTACTCGACTAGCCTGCGAGATGCATCCTCTCGCACGTGTTTTTGCTCGACTAGCCATGCGCATCCCAAAAAACCTGCGCATGCGCATCCCACAAAACCTGCGCATGCGCATCCCACAAAACCTCGCACGTGTTTTTACTCGACTAGCCTGCGGGATGCATCCTCTCACACGTGTTTTTGCTCGACTAGCCTGCGGGATGCATCCTCTCGCACGTGTTTTTACTCCACTAGCCTGCGGGATGCATCCTCTCGCACGTGTTTTTACTCGACTAGCCTGCGGGATGCATCCTCTCGCACGTGTTTTTACTCGACTAGCATGCGGGATGCATCGTCTCGCACGTGTTTTTACTCGACTAGCCTGCGGGATGCATCCTCTCGCACGTGTTTTTGCTCGACTAGCCATGCGCATCCCAAAAAACCTGCGCATGCGCATCCCACAAAACCTCGCACGTGTTTTTACTCGACTAGCCTGCGGGATGCATCCTCTCGCACGTGTTTTTACTCGACTAGCCTGCGGGATGCATCCTCTCGCACGTGTTTTTACTCGACTAGCCTGCAGGATGCATCCTCTCGCACGTGTTTTTACTCGACTAGCCTGCGGGATGCATCCTCTCGCACGTGTTTTTACTCGACTAGCCTGCGGGATGCATCCTCTCGCACGTGTTTTTGCTGGACTAGCCTGCGGGATGCATCCTCTCGCACGTGTTTTTGCTCGACTAGGCATGCGCATCCCAAAAAACCTGCGCATGCGCATCCCACAAAACCTGCGCATGCGCATCCCACAAAACCTCGCACGTGTTTTTACTCGACTAGCCTGCGGGATGCATCCTCTCGCACGTGTTTTTACTCGACTAGCCTGCGGGATGCATCCTCTCGCACGTGTTTTTACTCGACTAGCCTGCGGGATGCATCCTCTCGCACGTGTTTTTGCTCGACTAGCCATGCGCATTCCAAAAAACCTGCGCATGCGCATCCAACAAAACCTCGCACGTGTTTTTACTCGACTAGCCTGCGGGATGCATCCTCTCGCACGTGTTTTTACTCGACTAGCCTGCGGGATGCATCCTCTCGCACGTGTTTTTACTCGACTAGCCTGCGGGATGCATCCTCTCGCACGTGTTTTTACTCGACTAGCCTGCGGGATGCATCCTCTCGCACGTGTTTTTGCTCGACTAGCCATGCGCATCCCAAAAAACCTGCCCATGCGCATCCCACAAAACCTGCGCATGCGCATCCCACAAAACCTCGCACGTGTTTTTACTCGACTAGCCTGCGGGATGCATCCTCTCACACGTGTTTTTGCTCGACTAGCCTGCGGGATGCATCCTCTCGCACGTGTTTTTGCTGGACTAGCCTGCGGGATGCATCCTCTCGCACGTGTTTTTGCTCGACTAGGCATGCGCATCCCAAAAAACCTGCGCATGCGCATCCCACAAAACCTCGCACGTGTTTTTACTCGACTAGCCTGCGGGATGCATCCTCTCGCACGTGTTTTTACTCGACTAGCCTGCGGGATGCATCCTCTCGCACGTGTTTTTACTCGACTAGCCTGCGGGATGCATCCTCTCGCACGTGTTTTTACTCGACTAGCCTGCGGGATGCATCCTCTCGCACGTGTTTTTACTCGACTAGCCATGCGCATCCCAAAAAACCTGCGCATGCGCATACCACAAAACCTGCGCATGCGCATCCCACAAAACCTCGCACGTGTTTTTACTCGACTAGCCTGCGGGATGCATCCTCTCACACGTGTTTTTGCTCGACTAGCCTGCGGGATGCATCCTCTCGCACGTGTTTTTGCTGGACTAGCCTGCGGGATGCATCCTCTCGCACGTGTTTTTGCTCGACTAGGCATGCGCATCCCAAAAAACCTGCGCATGCGCATCCCAAAAAACCTGCGCATGCGCATCCCACAAAACCTGCGCATGCGCATCCCACAAAACCTCGCACGTGTTTTTACTCGACTAGCCTGCGGGATGCATCCTCTCGCACGTGTTTTTACTCGACTAGCCTGCGGGATGCATCCTCTCGCACGTGTTTTTACTCGACTAGCCTGCGGGATGCATCCTCTCGCACGTGTTTTTACTCGACTAGCCTGCGAGATGCATCCTCTCGCACGTGTTTTTGCTCGACTAGCCATGCGCATCCCAAAAAACCTGCGCATGCGCATCCCACAAAACCTGCGCATGCGCATCCCACAAAACCTCGCACGTGTTTTTACTCGACTAGCCTGCGGGATGCATCCTCTCACACGTGTTTTTGCTCGACTAGCCTGCGGGATGCATCCTCTCGCACGTGTTTTTACTCCACTAGCCTGCGGGATGCATCCTCTCGCACGTGTTTTTACTCGACTAGCCTGCGGGATGCATCCTCTCGCACGTGTTTTTACTCGACTAGCATGCGGGATGCATCGTCTCGCACGTGTTTTTACTCGACTAGCCTGCGGGATGCATCCTCTCGCACGTGTTTTTGCTCGACTAGCCATGCGCATCCCAAAAAACCTGCGCATGCGCATCCCACAAAACCTCGCACGTGTTTTTACTCGACTAGCCAGCGGGATGCATCCTCTCGCACGTGTTTTTGCTCTACTAGCCTGCGGGATGCATCCTCTCGCACGTGTTTTTGCTCGACTAGCCTGTGGGATGCATCCTCTCGCACGTGTTTGTGCTCGACTAGCCTGCGGGATGCATCCTCTCGCACGTGTTTTTACTCGACTAGCCTGCGGGATGCATCCTCTCGCACGTGTTTTTGCTCGACTAGCCTGCGGGATGCATCCTCTCGCACGTGTTTTTGCTCGACTAGCCTGCGGGATGCATCCTCTCGCACGTGTTTTTACTCGACTAGCCTGCAGGATGCATCCTCTCGCACGTGTTTTTACTCGACTAGCCTGCGGGATGCATCCTCTCGCACGTGTTTTTACTCGACTACCCTGCGGGATGCATCCTCTCGCACGTGTTTTTGCTCGACTAGCCATGCGCATCCCAAAAAACCTGCGCATGCGCATCCCACAAAACCTCGCACGTGTTTTTACTCGACTAGCCTGCGGATGCATCCTCTCGCACGTGTTTTTACTCGACTAGCCTGCGGGATGCATCCTCTCGCACGTGTTTTTACACGAATACCCTGCGGGATGCATCCTCTCGCACGTGTTTTTGCTCGACTAGCCATGCGCATCCCAAAAAACCTGCGCATGCGCATCCCACAAAACCTCGCACGTGTTTTTACTCGACTAGCCTGCGGGATGCATCGTCTCGCACGTGTTTTTACTCGACTAGCCTGCAGGATGCATCCTCTCGCACGTGTTTTTACTCGACTAGCCTGCGGGATGCATCCTCTCGCACGTGTTTTTACTCGACTAGCCTGCGGGATGCATCCTCTCGCACGTGTTTTTGCTGGACTAGCCTGCGGGATGCATCCTCTCGCACGTGTTTTTGCTCGACTAGGCATGCGCATCCCAAAAAACCTGCGCATGCGCATCCCACAAAACCTGCGCATGCGCATCCCACAAAACCTCGCACGTGTTTTTACTCGACTAGCCTGCGGGATGCATCCTCTCGCACGTGTTTTTACTCGACTAGCCTGCGGGATGCATCCTCTCGCACGTGTTTTTACTCGACTAGCCTGCGGGATGCATCCTCTCGCACGTGTTTTTACACGACTAGCCTGCGGGATGCATCCTCTCGCTCGTGTTTTTACTCGACTACCCTGCGGGATGCATCCTCTCGCACGTGTTTTTGCTCGACTAGCCATGCGCATTCCAAAAAACCTGCGCGTGCGCATCCAACAAAACCTCGCACGTGTTTTTACTCGACTAGCCTGCGGGATGCATCCTCTCGCACGTGTTTTTACTCGACTAGCCTGCGGGATGCATCCTCTCGCACGTGTTTTTACTCGACTACCCTGCGGGATGCATCCTCTCGCACGTGTTTTTGCTCGACTAGCCATGCGCATCCCAAAAAACCTGCGCATGCGCATCCCACAAAACCTGCGCATGCGCATCCCACAAAACCTCGCACGTGTTTTTACTCGACTAGCCTGCGGGATGCATCCTCTCGCACGTGTTTTTACTCGACTAGCCTGCGGGATGCATCCTCTCGCACGTGTTTTTGCTCGACTAGCCATGCGCATCCCAAAAAACCTGCGCATGCGCATCCCACAAAACCTGCGCATGCGCATCCCACAAAACCTCGCACGTGTTTTTACTCGACTAGCCTGCGGGATGCATCCTCTCACACGTGTTTTTGCTCGACTAGCCTGCGGGATGCATCCTCTCGCACGTGTTTTTGCTGGACTAGCCTGCGGGATGCATCCTCTCGCACGTGTTTTTGATCGACTAGGCATGCGCATCCCAAAAAACCTGCGCATGCGCATCCCAAAAAACCTGCGCATGCGCATCCCACAAAACCTGCGCATGCGCATCCCACAAAACCTCGCACGTGTTTTTACTCGACTAGCCTGCGGGATGCATCCTCTCGCACGTGTTTTTACTCGACTAGCCTGCGGGATGCATCCTCTCGCACGTGTTTTTGCTCGACTAGCCTGCGGGATGCATCCTCTCGCACGTGTTTTTGCTCGACTAGCCTGCGGGATGCATCCTCTCGCACGTGTTTTTGCTCGACTAGCCATGCGCATCCCAAAAAACCTGCGCATGCGCATCCCAAAAAACCTGCGCATGCGCATCCCAAAAAACCTGCGCATGCGCATCCCACAAAACCTGCGCATGCGCATCCCACAAAACCTGCGCATGCGCATCCCACAAAACCTCGCACGTGTTTTTACTCGACTAGCCTGCGGGATGCATCCTCTCGCACGTGTTTTTACTCGACTAGCCTGCGGGATGCATCCTCCCGCACGTGTTTTTACTCGACTAGCCTGCGGGATGCATCCTCTCGCACGTGTTTTTGCTGGACTAGCCTGCGGGATGCATCCTCTCGCACGTGTTTTTGCTCGACTAGCCATGCGCATCCCAAAAAACCTGCGCATGCGCATCCCAAAAAACCTGCGCATGCGCATCCCACAAAACCTCGCACGTGTTTTTACTCGACTAGCCTGCGGGATGCATCCTCTCGCACGTGTTTTTGCTCGACTAGCCTGCGGGATGCATCCTCTCGCACGTGTTTTTACTCGACTACCCTGCGGGATGCATCCTCTCTCACGTGTTTTTGCTCGACTAGCCATGCGCATCCCAAAAAACCTGCGCATGCGCATCCCACAAAACCTGCGCATGCGCATCCCACAAAACCTCGCACGTGTTTTTGCTCGACTAGCCATGCGCATCCCAAAAAACCTGCGCATGCGCATTCCACAAAACCTGCGCATGCGCATCCCACAAAACCTCGCACGTGTTTATACTCGACTAGCCTGCGGGATGCATCCTCTCGCACGTGTTTTTACTCGACTAGCCTGCGGGATGCATCCTCTCGCACGTGTTTTTACTCGACTAGCATGCGGGATGCATCGTCTCGCACGTGTTTTTACTCGACTAGCCTGCGGGATGCATCCTCTCGCACGTGTTTTTGCTCGACTAGCCATGCGCATCCCAAAAAACCTGCGCATGCGCATCCCACAAAACCTCGCACGTGTTTTTACTCGACTAGCCAGCGGGATGCATCCTCTCGCACGTGTTTTTGCTCTACTAGCCTGCGGGATGCATCCTCTCGCACGTGTTTTTGCTCGACTAGCCTGTGGGATGCATCCTCTCGCACGTGTTTGTGCTCGACTAGCCTGCGGGATGCATCCTCTCGCACGTGTTTTTACTCGACTAGCCTGCGGGATGCATCCTCTCGCACGTGTTTTTGCTCGACTAGCCTGCGGGATGCATCCTCTCGCACGTGTTTTTGCTCGACTAGCCTGCGGGATGCATCCTCTCGCACGTGTTTTTACTCGACTAGCCTGCAGGATGCATCCTCTCGCACGTGTTTTTACTCGACTAGCCTGCGGGATGCATCCTCTCGCACGTGTTTTTACTCGACTACCCTGCGGGATGCATCCTCTCGCACGTGTTTTTGCTCGACTAGCCATGCGCATCCCAAAAAACCTGCGCATGCGCATCCCACAAAACCTCGCACGTGTTTTTACTCGACTAGCCTGCGGATGCATCCTCTCGCACGTGTTTTTACTCGACTAGCCTGCGGGATGCATCCTCTCGCACGTGTTTTTACACGAATACCCTGCGGGATGCATCCTCTCGCACGTGTTTTTGCTCGACTAGCCATGCGCATCCCAAAAAACCTGCGCATGCGCATCCCACAAAACCTCGCACGTGTTTTTACTCGACTAGCCTGCGGGATGCATCGTCTCGCACGTGTTTTTACTCGACTAGCCTGCAGGATGCATCCTCTCGCACGTGTTTTTACTCGACTAGCCTGCGGGATGCATCCTCTCGCACGTGTTTTTACTCGACTAGCCTGCGGGATGCATCCTCTCGCACGTGTTTTTGCTGGACTAGCCTGCGGGATGCATCCTCTCGCACGTGTTTTTGCTCGACTAGGCATGCGCATCCCAAAAAACCTGCGCATGCGCATCCCACAAAACCTGCGCATGCGCATCCCACAAAACCTCGCACGTGTTTTTACTCGACTAGCCTGCGGGATGCATCCTCTCGCACGTGTTTTTACTCGACTAGCCTGCGGGATGCATCCTCTCGCACGTGTTTTTACTCGACTAGCCTGCGGGATGCATCCTCTCGCACGTGTTTTTACACGACTAGCCTGCGGGATGCATCCTCTCGCTCGTGTTTTTACTCGACTACCCTGCGGGATGCATCCTCTCGCACGTGTTTTTGCTCGACTAGCCATGCGCATTCCAAAAAACCTGCGCGTGCGCATCCAACAAAACCTCGCACGTGTTTTTACTCGACTAGCCTGCGGGATGCATCCTCTCGCACGTGTTTTTACTCGACTAGCCTGCGGGATGCATCCTCTCGCACGTGTTTTTACTCGACTACCCTGCGGGATGCATCCTCTCGCACGTGTTTTTGCTCGACTAGCCATGCGCATCCCAAAAAACCTGCGCATGCGCATCCCACAAAACCTGCGCATGCGCATCCCACAAAACCTCGCACGTGTTTTTACTCGACTAGCCTGCGGGATGCATCCTCTCGCACGTGTTTTTACTCGACTAGCCTGCGGGATGCATCCTCTCGCACGTGTTTTTGCTCGACTAGCCATGCGCATCCCAAAAAACCTGCGCATGCGCATCCCACAAAACCTGCGCATGCGCATCCCACAAAACCTCGCACGTGTTTTTACTCGACTAGCCTGCGGGATGCATCCTCTCACACGTGTTTTTGCTCGACTAGCCTGCGGGATGCATCCTCTCGCACGTGTTTTTGCTGGACTAGCCTGCGGGATGCATCCTCTCGCACGTGTTTTTGATCGACTAGGCATGCGCATCCCAAAAAACCTGCGCATGCGCATCCCAAAAAACCTGCGCATGCGCATCCCACAAAACCTGCGCATGCGCATCCCACAAAACCTCGCACGTGTTTTTACTCGACTAGCCTGCGGGATGCATCCTCTCGCACGTGTTTTTACTCGACTAGCCTGCGGGATGCATCCTCTCGCACGTGTTTTTGCTCGACTAGCCTGCGGGATGCATCCTCTCGCACGTGTTTTTGCTCGACTAGCCTGCGGGATGCATCCTCTCGCACGTGTTTTTGCTCGACTAGCCATGCGCATCCCAAAAAACCTGCGCATGCGCATCCCAAAAAACCTGCGCATGCGCATCCCAAAAAACCTGCGCATGCGCATCCCACAAAACCTGCGCATGCGCATCCCACAAAACCTGCGCATGCGCATCCCACAAAACCTCGCACGTGTTTTTACTCGACTAGCCTGCGGGATGCATCCTCTCGCACGTGTTTTTACTCGACTAGCCTGCGGGATGCATCCTCCCGCACGTGTTTTTACTCGACTAGCCTGCGGGATGCATCCTCTCGCACGTGTTTTTGCTGGACTAGCCTGCGGGATGCATCCTCTCGCACGTGTTTTTGCTCGACTAGCCATGCGCATCCCAAAAAACCTGCGCATGCGCATCCCAAAAAACCTGCGCATGCGCATCCCACAAAACCTCGCACGTGTTTTTACTCGACTAGCCTGCGGGATGCATCCTCTCGCACGTGTTTTTTGCTCGACTAGCCTGCGGGATGCATCCTCTCGCACGTGTTTTTACTCGACTACCTGCGGGATGCATCCTCTCTCACGTGTTTTTGCTCGACTAGCCATGCGCATCCCAAAAAACCTGCGCATGCGCATCCACAAAACCTGCGCATGCGCATCCCACAAAACCTCGCACGTGTTTTTGCTCGACTAGCCATGCGCATCCCAAAAAACCTGCGCATGCGCATTCCACAAAACCTGCGCATGCGCATCCCACAAAACCTCGCACGTGTTTATACTCGACTAGCCTGCGGGATGCATCCTCTCGCACGTGTTTTTACTCGACTAGCCTGCGGGATGCATCCTCTCGCACGTGTTTTTACTCGACTACCCTGCGGGATGCATCCTCTCGCACGTGTTTTTGCTCGACTAGCCATGCGCATCCCAAAAAACCTACGCATGCGCATCCCACAAAACCTGCGCATGCGCATCCCACAAAACCTCGCACGTGTTTTTACTCGACTAGCCTGCGGGATGCATCCTCTCGCACGTGTTTTTACTCGACTAGCCTGCAGGATGCATCCTCTCGCACGTGTTTTTACTCGACTAGCCTGCGGGATGCATCCTCTCGCACGTGTTTTTACTCGACTAGCCTGCGGGATGCATCCTCTCGCACGTGTTTTTACTCGACTAGCCTGCGGGATGCATCCTCTCGCACGTGTTTTTACACGACTAGCCTGCGGGATGCATCCTCTCGCACGTGTTTTTACTCGACTACCCTGCGGGATGCATCCTCTCGCACGTGTTTTTGCTCGACTAGCCATGCGCATCCCAAAAAACCTGCGCATGCGCATCCCACAAAACCTCGCATGTGTTTTTACTCGACTAGCCTGCGGGATGCATCCTCTCACACGTGTTTTTACTCGACTAGCCTGCGGGATGCATCCTCTCGCACGTGTTTTTACTCGACTACCCTGCGGGATGCATCCTCTCGCACGTGTTTTTGCTCGACTATCCATGCGCATCCCAAAAAACCTGCGCATGCGCATCCCACAAAACCTGCGCATGCGCATCCCACAAAACCTCGCACGTGATTTTACTCGACTAGCCTGCGGGATGCATCCTCTCGCACGTGTTTTTACTCGACTAGCCTGCAGGATGCATCCTCTCGCACGTGTTTTTACACGACTAGCCTGCGGGATGCATCCTCTCGCACGTGTTTTTACTCGACTAGCCTGCGGGATGCATCCTCTCGCACGTGTTTTTGCTGGACTAGCCTGCGGGATGCATCCTCTCGCACGTGTTTTTGCTCGACTAGCCATGCGCATCCCAAAAAACCTGCGCATGCGCATCCCACAAAACCTGCGCATGCGCATCCCACAAAACCTCGCACGTGTTTTTACTCGACTAGCCTGCGGGATGCATCCTCTCACACGTGTTTTTGCTCGACTAGCCTGCGGGATGCATTCTCTCGCACGTGTTTTTGCTGGACTAGCCTGCGGGATGCATCCTCTCGCACGTGTTTTTGCTCGACTAGGCATGCGCATCCCAAAAAACCTGCGCATGCGCATCCCACAAAACCTGCGCATGCGCATCCCACAAAACCTCACACGTGTTTTTACTCGACTAGCCTGCGGGATGCATCCTCTCGCAACGTGTTTTTACTCGACTAGCCTGCGGGATGCATCCTCTCGCACGTGTTTTTGCTCGACTAGCCTGCGGGATGCATCCTCTCGCACGTGTTTTTGCTCGACTAGCCTGCGGGATGCATCCTCTCGCACGTGTTTTTGCTCGACTAGCCATGCGCATCCCAAAAAACCTGCGCATGCGCATCCCAAAAAACCTGCGCATGCGCATCCCAAAAAACCTGCGCATGCGCATCCCACAAAACCTGCGCATGCGCATCCCACAAAACCTCGCACGTGTTTTTACTCGACTAGCCTGCGGGATGCATCCTCCCGCACGTGTTTTTACTCGACTAGCCTGCGGGATGCATCCTCTCGCACGTGTTTTTGCTGGACTAGCCTGCGGGATGCATCCTCTCGCACGTGTTTTTGCTCGACTAGCCATGCGCATCCCAAAAAACCTGCGCATGCGCATCCCAAAAAACCTGCGCATGCGCATCCCACAAAACCTCGCACGTGTTTTTACTCGACTAGCCTGCGGGATGCATCCTCTCGCACGTGTTTTTGCTCGACTAGCCTGCGGATGCATCCTCTCGCACGTGTTTTTACTCGACTACCCTGCGGGATGCATCCTCTCTCACGTGTTTTTGCTCGACTAGCCATGCGCATCCCAAAAAACCTGCGCATGCGCATCCCACAAAACCTCGCACGTGTTTTTACTCGACTAGCCTGCGGGATGCATCCTCTCGCACGTGTTTTTGCTCGACTAGCCTGCGGGATGCATCCTCTCGCACGTGTTTTTACTCGACTACCCTGCGGGATGCATCCTCTCTCACGTGTTTTTGCTCGACTAGCCATGCGCATCCCAAAAAACCTGCGCATGCGCATCCCACAAAACCTGCGCATGCGCATCCCACAAAACCTCGCACGTGTTTTTGCTCGACTAGCCATGCGCATCCCAAAAAACCTGCGCATGCGCATTCCACAAAACCTGCGCATGCGCATCCCACAAAACCTCGCACGTGTTTATACTCGACTAGCCTGCGGGATGCATCCTCTCGCACGTGTTTTTACTCGACTAGCCTGCGGGATGCATCCTCTCGCACGTGTTTTTACTCGACTACCCTGCGGGATGCATCCTCTCGCACGTGTTTTTGCTCGACTAGCCATGCGCATCCCAAAAAACCTGCGCATGCGCATCCCACAAAACCTGCGCATGCGCATCCCACAAAACCTCGCACGTGTTTTTACTCGACTAGCCTGCGGGATGCATCCTCTCGCACGTGTTTTTACTCGACTAGCCTGCAGGATGCATCCTCTCGCACGTGTTTTTACTCGACTAGCCTGCGGGATGCATCCTCTCGCACGTGTTTTTACTCGACTAGCCTGCGGGATGCATCCTCTCGCACGTGTTGTTACTCGACTAGCCTGCGGGATGCATCCTCTCGCACGTGTTTTTACACGACTAGCCTGCGGGATGCATCCTCTCGCACGTGTTTTTACTCGACTACCCTGCGGGATGCATCCTCTCGCACGTGTTTTTGCTCGACTAGCCATGCGCATCCCAAAAAACCTGCGCATGCGCATCCCACAAAACCTCGCATGTGTTTTTACTCGACTAGCCTGCGGGATGCATCCTCTCACACGTGTTTTTACTCGACTAGCCTGCGGGATGCATCCTCTCGCACGTGTTTTTACTCGACTACCCTGCGGGATGCATCCTCTCGCACGTGTTTTTGCTCGACTATCCATGCGCATCCCAAAAAACCTGCGCATGCGCATCCCACAAAACCTGCGCATGCGCATCCCACAAAACCTCGCACGTGATTTTACTCGACTAGCCTGCGGGATGCATCCTCTCGCACGTGTTTTTACTCGACTAGCCTGCGGGATGCATCCTCTCGCACGTGTTTTTGCTGGACTAGCCTGCGGGATGCATCCTCTCGCACGTGTTTTTGCTCGACTAGCCATGCGCATCCCAAAAAACCTGCGCATGCGCATCCCACAAAACCTGCGCATGCGCATCCCACAAAACCTCGCACGTGTTTTTACTCGACTAGCCTGCGGGATGCATCCTCTCACACGTGTTTTTGCTCGACTAGCCTGCGGGATGCATCCTCTCGCACGTGTTTTTAGTCGACTACCCTGCGGGATGCATCCTCTCTCACGTGTTTTTGCTCGACTAGCCATGCGCATCCCAAAAAACCTGCGCATGCGCATCCCACAAAACCTGCGCATGCGCATCCCACAAAACCTCGCACGTGTTTTTGCTCGACTAGCCATGCGCATCCCAAAAAACCTGCGCATGCGCATCCCACAAAACCTGCGCATGCGCATCCCACAAAACCTGCGCATGCGCATCCCACAAAACCTGCGCATGCGCATCCCACAAAACCTCGCACGTGTTTATACTCGACTAGCCTGCGGGATGCATCCTGTCGCACGTGTTTTTACTCGACTAGCCTGCGGGATGCATCCTCTCGCACGTGTTTTTACTCGACTACCCTGCGGGATGCATCCTCTCGCACGTGTTTTTGCTCGACTAGCCATGCGCATCCCAAAAAACCTGCGCATGCGCATCCCACAAAACCTGCGCATGCGCATCCCACAAAACCTCGCACGTGTTTTTACTCGACTAGCCTGCGGGATGCATCCTCTCGCACGTGTTTTTACTCGACTAGCCTGCAGGATGCATCCTCTCGCACGTGTTTTTACTCGACTAGCCTGCGGGATGCATCCTCTCGCACGTGTTTTTACTCGACTAGCCTGCGGGATGCATCCTCTCGCACGTGTTTTTACTCGACTAGCCTGCGGGATGCATCCTCTCGCACGTGTTTTTACACGACTAGCCTGCGGGATGCATCCTCTCGCACGTGTTTTTACTCGACTACCCTGCGGGATGCATCCTCTCGCACGTGTTTTTGCTCGACTAGCCATGCGCATCCCAAAAAACCTGCGCATGCGCATCCCACAAAACCTCGCATGTGTTTTTACTCGACTAGCCTGCGGGATGCATCCTCTCACACGTGTTTTTACTCGACTAGCCTGCGGGATGCATCCTCTCGCACGTGTTTTTACTCGACTAGCCTGCGGGATGCATCCTCTCGCACGTGTTTTTGCTCGACTAGCCATGCGCATCCCAAAAAACCTGCGCATGCGCATCCCACAAAACCTGCGCATGCGCATCCCACAAAACCTCGCACGTGATTTTACTCGACTAGCCTGCGGGATGCATCCTCTCGCACGTGTTTTTACTCGACTAGCCTGCAGGATGCATCCTCTCGCACGTGTTTTTACACGACTAGCCTGCGGGATGCATCCTCTCGCACGTGTTTTTACTCGACTAGCCTGCGGGATGCATCCTCTCGCACGTGTTTTTGCTGGACTAGCCTGCGGGATGCATCCTCTCGCACGTGTTTTTGCTCGACTAGGCATGCGCATCCCAAAAAACCTGCGCATGCGCATCCCAAAAAACCTGCCCATGCGCATCCCACAAAACCTGCGCATGCGCATCCCACAAAACCTCGCACGTGTTTTTACTCGACTAGCCTGCGGGATGCATCCACTCGCACGTGTTTTTACTCGACTAGCCTGCGGGATGCATCCTCTCGCACGTGTTTTTACTCGACTAGCCTGCGGGATGCATCCTCTCGCACGTGTTTTTACTCGACTAGCCTGCGGGATGCATCCTCTCGCACGTGTTTTTACTCGACTAGCCTGCGGGATGCATCCTCTGGCACGTGTTTTTGCTCGACTAGCCATGCGCATCCCAAAAAACCTGCGCATGCGCATCCCACAAAACCTGCGCATCCGCATCCCACAAAACCTCGCACGTGTATTTACTCGACTAGCCTGCGGGATGCATCCTCTCGCACATGTTTTTGCTCGACTAGCCTGCGGGATGCATCCTCTCGTACGTGTTTTTGCTCGACTAGCCATGCGCATCCCAAAAAACCTGCGCATGCGCATCCCACAAAACCTGCGCATGCGCATCCCACAAAACCTCGCACGTGTTTTTACTCGGCTAGCCGGCGGGATGCATCCTCTCGCACGTGTTTTTACTCGACTAGCCTGCGGGATGCATCCTCTCGCACGTGTTTTTGCTCGACTAGCCTGCGGGATGCATCCTCTCGCACGTGTTTTTGCTCGACTAGCCTGCGGGATGCATCCTCTCGCACGTGTTTGTGCTCGACTAGCCTGCGGGATGCATCCTCTCGCACGTGTTTTTACTCGACTAGCCTGCGGGATGCATCCTCTCGCACGTGTTTTTGCTCGACTAGCCATGCGCATCCCAAAAAACCTGCGCATGCGCATCCCACAAAACCTCGCACGTGTTTTTGCTCGACTAGCCATGCGCATCCCAAAAAACCTGCGCATGCGCATCCCACAAAACCTGCGCATGCGCATCCCACAAAACCTCGCACGTGTTTTTACTCGACTAGCCGGCGGGATGCATCCTCTCGCACGTGTTTTTGCTCGACTAGCCTGCGGGATGCATCCTCTCGCACGTGTTTTTGCTCGACTAGCCTGCGGGATGCATCCTCTCGCACGTGTTTTTACTCGACTAGCCTGCAGGATGCATCCTCTCGCACGTGTTTTTACTCGACTAGCCTGCGGGATGCATCCTCTCGCACGTGTTTTTGCTCGACTAGCCATGCGCATCCCAAAAAAACTGCGCATGCGCATCCCAAAAAACCTGCGCATGCGCATCCCACAAAACCTCGCACGTGTTTTTACTCGACTAGCCTGCGGGATGCATCCTCTCGCACGTGTTTTTGCTCGACTAGCCTGCGGGATGCATCCTCTCGCACGTGTTTTTACTCGACTACCCTGCGGGATGCATCCTCTCTCACGTGTTTTTGCTCGACTAGCCATGCGCATCCCAAAAAACCTGCGCATGCGCATCCCACAAAACCTGCGCATGCGCATCCCACAAAACCTCGCACGTGTTTTTGCTCGACTAGCCATGCGCATCCCAAAAAACCTGCGCATGCGCATCCCACAAAACCTGCGCATGCGCATCCCACAAAACCTCGCACGTGTTTATACTCGACTAGCCTGCGGGATGCATCCTCTCGCACGTGTTTTTACTCGACTAGCCTGCGGGATGCATCCTCTCGCACGTGTTTTTACTCGACTACCCTGCGGGATGCATCCTCTCGCACGTGTTTTTGCTCGACTAGCCATGCGCATCCCAAAAAACCTGCGCATGCGCATCCCACAAAACCTGCGCATGCGCATCCCACAAAACCTCGCACGTGTTTTTACTCGACTAGCCTGCGGGATGCATCCTCTCACACGTGTTTTTGCTCGACTAGCCTGCGGGATGCATCCTCTGGCACGTGTTTTTGCTCGACTAGCCATGCGCATCCCAAAAAACCTGCGCATGCGCATCCCACAAAACCTGCGCATCCGCATCCCACAAAACCTCGCACGTGTATTTACTCGACTAGCCTGCGGGATGCATCCTCTCGCACATGTTTTTGCTCGACTAGCCTGCGGGATGCATCCTCTCGTACGTGTTTTTGCTCGACTAGCCATGCGCATCCCAAAAAACCTGCGCATGCGCATCCCACAAAACCTGCGCATGCGCATCCCACAAAACCTCGCACGTGTTTTTACTCGGCTAGCCGGCGGGATGCATCCTCTCGCACGTGTTTTTACTCGACTAGCCTGCGGGATGCATCCTCTCGCACGTGTTTTTGCTCGACTAGCCTGCGGGATGCATCCTCTCGCACGTGTTTTTGCTCGACTAGCCTGCGGGATGCATCCTCTCGCACGTGTTTTTGCTCGACTAGCCTGCGGGATGCATCCTCTCGCACGTGTTTTTACTCGACTAGCCTGCAGGATGCATCCTCTCGCACGTGTTTTTACTCGACTAGCCTGCGGGATGCATCCTCTCGCACGTGTTTTTGCTCGACTAGCCATGCGCATCCCAAAAAAACTGCGCATGCGCATCCCAAAAAACCTGCGCATGCGCATCCCACAAAACCTCGCACGTGTTTTTACTCGACTAGCCTGCGGGATGCATCCTCTCGCACGTGTTTTTGCTCGACTAGCCTGCGGGATGCATCCTCTCGCACGTGTTTTTACTCGACTATCCTGCGGGATGCATCCTCTCTCACGTGTTTTTGCTCGACTAGCCATGCGCATCCCAAAAAACCTGCGCATGCGCATCCCACAAAACCTGCGCATGCGCATCCCACAAAACCTCGCACGTGTTTTTGCTCGACTAGCCTGCGGGATGCATCCTCTCGCACGTGTTTTTGCTCGACTAGCCTGCGGGATGCATCCTCTCGCACGTGTTTTTGCTCGACTAGCCTGCGCATCCCAAAAAACCTGCGCATGCGCATCCCACAAAACCTGCGCATGCGCATCCCACAAAACCTCGCACGTGTTTTTGCTCGACTAGCCATGCGCATCCCAAAAAACCTGCGCATGCGCATCCCACAAAACCTGCGCATGCGCATCCCACAAAACCTCGCACGTGTTTTTACTCGACTAGCCTGCGGGATGCATCCTCTCGCACGTGTTTTTACTCGACTAGCCTGCGGGATGCATCCTCTCGCACGTGTTTTTACTCGACTACCCTGCGGGATGCATCCTCTCGCACGTGTTTTTGCTCGACTAGCCATGCGCATCCCAAAAAACCTGCGCATGCGCATCCCAAAAAACCTGCGCATGCGCATCCCACAAAACCTGCGCATGCGCATCCCACAAAACCTCGCACGTGTTTTTACTCGACTAGCCTGCGGGATGCATCCTCTCGCACGTGTTTTTACTCGACTACCCTGCGGGATGCATCCTCTCGCACGTGTTTTTACTCGACTAGCCCGGCGGGATGCATCCTCTCGCACGTGTTTTTACTCGACTAGCCTGCAGGATGCATCCTCTCGCACGTGTTTTTACTCGACTAGCCTGCGGGATGCATCCTCTCGCACGTGTTTTTGCTCGACTAGCCATGCGCATCCCAAAAAACCTGCGCATGCGCATCCCAAAAAACCTGCGCATGCGCGTCCCACAAAACCTGCGCATGCGCATCCCACAAAACCAGCGCATGCGCATCCCACAAAACCTCGCACGTGTTTTTACTCGACTAGCCTGCGGGATGCATCCTCTCGCACGTGTTTTTACTCGACTAGCCTGCGGGATGCATCCTCTCGCACGTGTTTTTACTCGACTAGCCTGCGGGATGCATCCTCTCGCACGTGTTTTTGCTGGACTAGCCTGCGGGATGCATCCTCTCGCACGTGTTTTTGCTCGACTAGGCATGCGCATCCCACAAAACCTGCGCATGCGCATCCCACAATAACTCGCACGTGTTTTTACTCGACTAGCCTGCGGGATGCATCCTCTCGCACGTGTTTTTACTCGACTAGCCTGCGGGATGCATCCTCTCGCACGTGTTTTTACTCGACTAGCCTGCGGGATGCATCCTCTCGCACGTGTTTTTGCTCGACTAGCCATGCGCATCCCAAAAAACCTGCGCATGCGCATCCCACAAAACCTGCGCATGCGCATCCCACAAAACCTCGCACGTGTTTTTACTCGACTAGCCTGCGGGATGCATCCTCTCGCACGTGTTTTTGCTCGACTAGCCTGCGGGATGCATCCTCTCGCACGTGTTTTTACTCGACTAGCCTGCGGGATGCATCCTCTCGCACGTGTTTTTGCTCGACTAGCCTGCGGGACGCATCCTCTCGCACGTGTTTTTGCTCGACTAGCCTGCGGGATGCATCCTCTCGCACGTGTTTTTACTCGACTAGCCTGCAGGATGCATCCTCTCGCACGTGTTTTTACTCGACTAGCCTGCGGGATGCATCCTCTCGCACGTGTTTTTACTCGACTACCCTGCGGGATGCATCCTCTCGCACGTGTTTTTGCTCGACTAGCCATGCGCATCCCAAAAAACCTGCGCATGCGCATCCCACAAAACCTCGCACGTGTTTTTACTCGACTAGCCTGCGGGATGCATCCTCTCGCACGTGTTTTTACTCGACTAGCCTGCGGGATGCATCCTCTCGCACGTGTTTTTACACGACTACCCTGCGGGATGCATCCTCTCGCACGTGTTTTTGCTCGACAAGCCATGCGCATCCCAAAAAACCTGCGCATGCGCATCCCACAAAACCTGCGCATGCGCATCCCACAAAACCTCGCACGTGTTTTTACTCGACTAGCCTGCGGGATGCATCCTCTCGCACGTGTTTTTACTCGACTAGCCTGCGGGATGCATCCTCTCGCACGTGTTTTTGCTCGACTAGCCATGCGCATCCCAAAAAACCTGCGCATGCGCATCCCACAAAACCTGCGCATGCGCATCCCACAAAACCTCGCACGTGTTTTTACTCGACTAGCCTGCGGGATGCATCCTCTCGCACGTGTTTTTGCTCTACTAGCCTGCGGGATGCTTCCTCTCGCACGTGTTTTTGCTCGACTAGCCTGCGGGATGCATCCTCTCGCACGTGTTTGTGCTCGACTAGCCTGCGGGATGCATCCTCTCGCACGTGTTTTTACTCGACTAGCCTGCGGGATGCATCCTCTCGCACGTGTTTTTGCTCGACTAGCCTGCGGGATGCATCCTCTCGCACGTGTTTTTGCTCGACTAGCCTGCGGGATGCATCCTCTCGCACGTGTTTTTACTCGACTAGCCTGCAGGATGCATCCTCTCGCACGTGTTTTTACTCGACTAGCCTGCGGGATGCATCCTCTCGCACGTGTTTTTACTCGACTACCCTGCGGGATGCATCCTCTCGCACGTGTTTTTGCTCGACTAGCCATGCGCATCCCAAAAAACCTGCGCATGCGCATCCCACAAAACCTGCGCATGCGCATCCCACAAAACCTCGCACGTGTTTTTACTCGACTAGCCTGCGGGATGCATCCTCTCGCACGTGTTTTTACTCGACTAGCCTGCGGGATGCATCCTCTCGCACGTGTTTTTACTCGACTAGCCTGCGGGATGCATCCTCTCGCACGTGTTTTTGCTCGACTAGCCATGCGCATCCCAAAAAACCTGCGCATGCGCATCCCACAAAACCTGCGCATGCGCATCCCACAAAACCTCGCACGTGTTTTTACTCGACTAGCCTGCGGGATGCATCCTCTCACACGTGTTTTTGCTCGACTAGCCTGCGGGATGCATCCTCTCGCACGTGTTTTTCCTGGACTAGCCTGCGGGATGCATCCTCTCGCACGTGTTTTTGCTCGACTAGGCATGCGCATCCCAAAAAACCTGCGCATGCGCATCCCAAAAAACCTGCGCATGCGCATCCCACAAAACCTGCGCATGCGCATCCCACAAAACCTCGCACGTGTTTTTACTCGACTAGCCTGCGGGATGCATCCTCTCGCACGTGTTTTTACTCGACTAGCCTGCGGGATGCATCCTCTCGCACGTGTTTTTGCTCGACTAGCCTGCGGGATGCATCCTCTCGCACGTGTTTTTGCTCGACTAGCCTGCGGGATGCATCCTCTCGCACGTGTTTTTGCTCGACTAGCCATGCGCATCCCAAAAAACCTGCGCATGCGCATCCCAAAAAACCTGCGCATGCGCATCCCAAAAAACCTGCGCATGCGCATCCCACAAAACCTGCGCATGCGCATCCCACAAAACCTCGCACGTGTTTTTACTCGACTAGCCTGCGGGATGCATCCTCTCGCACGTGTTTTTACTCGACTAGCCTGCGGGATGCATCCTCCCGCACGTGTTTTTACTCGACTAGCCTGCGGGATGCATCCTCTCGCACGTGTTTTTGCTGGACTAGCCTGCGGGATGCATCCTCTCGCACGTGTTTTTGCTCGACTAGCCATGCGCATCCCAAAAAACCTGCGCATGCGCATCCCAAAAAACCTGCGCATGCGCATCCCACAAAACCTCGCACGTGTTTTTACTCGACTAGCCTGCGGGATGCATCCTCTCGCACGTGTTTTTGCTCGACTAGCCTGCGGGATGCATCCTCTCGCACGTGTTTTTACTCGACTACCCTGCGGGATGCATCCTCTCTCACGTGTTTTTGCTCGACTAGCCATGCGCATCCCAAAAAACCTGCGCATGCGCATCCCACAAAACCTGCGCATGCGCATCCCACAAAACCTCGCACGTGTTTTTGCTCGACTAGCCATGCGCATCCCAAAAAACCTGCGCATGCGCATCCCACAAAACCTCGCACGTGTTTATACTCGACTAGACTGCGGGATGCATCCTCTCGCACGTGTTTTTACTCGACTAGCCTGCGGGATGCATCCTCTCGCACGTGTTTTTACTCGACTACCCTGCGGGATGCATCCTCTCGCACGTGTTTTTGCTCGACTAGCCATGCGCATCCCAAAAAACCTGCGCATGCGCATCCCACAAAACCTGCGCATGCGCATCCCACAAAACCTCGCACGTGTTTTTACTCGACTAGCCTGCGGGATGCATCCTCTCGCACGTGTTTTTACTCGACTAGCCTGCAGGATGCATCCTCTCGCACGTGTTTTTACTCGACTAGCCTGCGGGATGCATCCTCTCGCACGTGTTTTTACTCGACTAGCCTGCGGGATGCATCCTCTCGCACGTGTTTTTACTCGACTAGCCTGCGGGATGCATCCTCTCGCACGTGTTTTTACACGACTAGCCTGCGGGATGCATCCTCTCGCACGTGTTTTTACTCGACTACCCTGCGGGATGCATCCTCTCGCACGTGTTTTTGCTCGACTAGCCATGCGCATCCCAAAAAACCTGCGCATGCGCATCCCACAAAACCTCGCATGTGTTTTTACTCGACTAGCCTGCGGGATGCATCCTCTCGCACGTGTTTTTACTCGACTAGCCTGCGGGATGCATCCTCTCGCACGTGTTTTTACTCGACTACCCTGCGGGATGCATCCTCTCGCACGTGTTTTTGCTCGACTAGCCATGCGCATCCCACAAAACCTGCGCATGCGCATCCCACAAAACCTCGCACGTGATTTTACTCGACTAGCCTGCGGGATGCATCCTCTCGCACGTGTTTTTACTCGACTAGCCTGCAGGATGCATCCTCTCGCACGTGTTTTTACTCGACTAGCCTGCGGGATGCATCCTCTCGCACGTGTTTTTACTCGACTAGCCTGCGGGATGCATCCTCTCGCACGTGTTTTTGCTGGACTAGCCTGCGGGATGCATCCTCTCGCACGTGTTTTTGCTCGACTAGGCATGCGCATCCCAAAAAACCTGCGCATGCGCATCCCAAAAAACCTGCGCATGCGCATCCCACAAAACCTGCGCATGCGCATCCCACAAAACCTCGCACGTGTTTTTACTCGACTAGCCTGCGGGATGCATCCACTCGCACGTGTTTTTACTCGACTAGCCTGCGGGATGCATCCTCTCGCACGTGTTTTTACTCGACTAGCCTGCGGGATGCATCCTCTCGCACGTGTTTTTACTCGACTAGCCTGCGGGATGCATCCTCTCGCACGTGTTTTTACTCGACTAGCCTGCGGGATGCATCCTCTGGCACGTGTTTTTGCTCGACTAGCCATGCGCATCCCAAAAAACCTGCGCATGCGCATCCCACAAAACCTGCGCATGCGCATCCCACAAAACCTCGCACGTGTATTTACTCGACTAGCCTGCGGGATGCATCCTCTCGCACGTGTTTTTACTCGACTAGCCTGCGGGATGCATCCTCTCGCACGTGTTTTTACTCGACTACCCTGCGGGATGCATCCTCTCGCACGTGTTTTTGCTCGACTAGCCATGCGCATCCCAAAAAACCTGCGCATGCGCATCCCACAAAACCTGCGCATGCGCATCCCACAAAACCTCGCACGTGTTTTTGCTCGACTAGCCATGCGCATCCCAAAAAACCTGCGCATGCGCATCCCACAAAACCTGCGCATGCGCATCCCACAAAACCTCGCACGTGTTTATACTCGACTAGCCTGCGGGATGCATCCTCTCGCACGTGTTTTTACTCGACTAGCCTGCGGGATGCATCCTCTCGCACGTGTTTTTACTCGACTACCCTGCGGGATGCATCCTCTCGCACGTGTTTTTGCTCGACTAGCCATGCGCATCCCAAAAAACCTGCGCATGCGCATCCCACAAAACCTGCGCATGCGCATCCCACAAAACCTCGCACGTGTTTTTACTCGACTAGCCTGCGGGATGCATCCTCTCGCACGTGTTTTTACTCGACTAGCCTGCAGGATGCATCCTCTCGCACGTGTTTTTACTCGACTAGCCTGCGGGATGCATCCTCTCGCACGTGTTTTTACTCGACTAGCCTGCGGGATGCATCCTCTCGCACGTGTTTTTACTCGACTAGCCTGCGGGATGCATCCTCTCGCACGTGTTTTTACACGACTAGCCTGCGGGATGCATCCTCTCGCACGTGTTTTTACTCGACTACCCTGCGGGATGCATCCTCTCGCACGTGTTTTTGCTCGACTAGCCATGCGCATCCCAAAAAACCTGCGCATGCGCATCCCACAAAACCTCGCATGTGTTTTTACTCGACTAGCCTGCGGGATGCATCCTCTCGCACGTGTTTTTACTCGACTAGCCTGCGGGATGCATCCTCTCGCACGTGTTTTTACTCGACTACCCTGCGGGATGCATCCTCTCGCACGTGTTTTTGCTCGACTAGCCATGCGCATCCCAAAAAACCTGCGCATGCGCATCCCACAAAACCTGCGCATGCGCATCCCACAAAACCTCGCACGTGATTTTACTCGACTAGCCTGCGGGATGCATCCTCTCGCACGTGTTTTTACTCGACTAGCCTGCAGGATGCATCCTCTCGCACGTGTTTTTACTCGACTAGCCTGCGGGATGCATCCTCTCGCACGTGTTTTTACTCGACTAGCCTGCGGGATGCATCCTCTCGCACGTGTTTTTGCTGGACTAGCCTGCGGGATGCATCCTCTGGCACGTGTTTTTGCTCGACTAGCCATGCGCATCCCAAAAAACCTGCGCATGCGCATCCCACAAAACCTGCGCATGCGCATCTCACAAAACCTCGCACGTGTATTTACTCGACTAGCCTGCGGGATGCATCCTCTCGCACATGTTTTTGCTCGACTAGCCTGCGGGATGCATCCTCTCGTACGTGTTTTTGCTCGACTAGCCATGCGCATCCCAAAAAACCTGCGCATGCGCATCCCAAAAAACCTGCGCATGCGCATCCCACAAAACCTCGCACGTGTTTTTACTCGACTAGCCTGCGGGATGCATCCTCTCGCACGTGTTTTTGCTCGACTAGCCTGCGGGATGCATCCTCTCGCACGTGTTTTTACTCGACTACCCTGCGGGATGCATCCTCTCTCACGTGTTTTTGCTCGACTAGCCATGCGCATCCCAAAAAACCTGCGCATGCGCATCCCACAAAACCTGCGCATGCGCATCCCACAAAACCTCGCACGTGTTTTTGCTCGACTAGCCATGCGCATCCCAAAAAACCTGCGCATGCGCATCCCACAAAACCTCGCACGTGTTTATACTCGACTAGACTGCGGGATGCATCCTCTCGCACGTGTTTTTACTCGACTAGCCTGCGGGATGCATCCTCTCGCACGTGTTTTTACTCGACTACCCTGCGGGATGCATCCTCTCGCACGTGTTTTTGCTCGACTAGCCATGCGCATCCCAAAAAACCTGCGCATGCGCATCCCACAAAACCTGCGCATGCGCATCCCACAAAACCTCGCACGTGTTTTTACTCGACTAGCCTGCGGGATGCATCCTCTCGCACGTGTTTTTACTCGACTAGCCTGCAGGATGCATCCTCTCGCACGTGTTTTTACTCGACTAGCCTGCGGGATGCATCCTCTCGCACGTGTTTTTACTCGACTAGCCTGCGGGATGCATCCTCTCGCACGTGTTTTTACTCGACTAGCCTGCGGGATGCATCCTCTCGCACGTGTTTTTACACGACTAGCCTGCGGGATGCATCCTCTCGCACGTGTTTTTACTCGACTACCCTGCGGGATGCATCCTCTCGCACGTGTTTTTGCTCGACTAGCCATGCGCATCCCAAAAAACCTGCGCATGCGCATCCCACAAAACCTCGCATGTGTTTTTACTCGACTAGCCTGCGGGATGCATCCTCTCGCACGTGTTTTTACTCGACTAGCCTGCGGGATGCATCCTCTCGCACGTGTTTTTACTCGACTACCCTGCGGGATGCATCCTCTCGCACGTGTTTTTGCTCGACTAGCCATGCGCATCCCACAAAACCTGAGCATGCGCATCCCACAAAACCTCGCACGTGATTTTACTCGACTAGCCTGCGGGATGCATCCTCTCGCACGTGTTTTTACTCGACTAGCCTGCAGGATGCATCCTCTCGCACGTGTTTTTACTCGACTAGCCTGCGGGATGCATCCTCTCGCACGTGTTTTTACTCGACTAGCCTGCGGGATGCATCCTCTCGCACGTGTTTTTGCTGGACTAGCCTGCGGGATGCATCCTCTCGCACGTGTTTTTGCTCGACTAGGCATGCGCATCCCAAAAAACCTGCGCATGCGCATCCCAAAAAACCTGCGCATGCGCATCCCACAAAACCTGCGCATGCGCATCCCACAAAACCTCGCACGTGTTTTTACTCGACTAGCCTGCGGGATGCATCCACTCGCACGTGTTTTTACTCGACTAGCCTGCGGGATGCATCCTCTCGCACGTGTTTTTACTCGACTAGCCTGCGGGATGCATCCTCTCGCACGTGTTTTTACTCGACTAGCCTGCGGGATGCATCCTCTCGCACGTGTTTTTACTCGACTAGCCTGCGGGATGCATCCTCTGGCACGTGTTTTTGCTCGACTAGCCATGCGCATCCCAAAAAACCTGCGCATGCGCATCCCACAAAACCTGCGCATGCGCATCCCACAAAACCTCGCACGTGTATTTACTCGACTAGCCTGCGGGATGCATCCTCTCGCACGTGTTTTTACTCGACTAGCCTGCGGGATGCATCCTCTCGCACGTGTTTTTACTCGACTACCCTGCGGGATGCATCCTCTCGCACGTGTTTTTGCTCGACTAGCCATGCGCATCCCAAAAAACCTGCGCATGCGCATCCCACAAAACCTGCGCATGCGCATCCCACAAAACCTCGCACGTGTTTTTGCTCGACTAGCCATGCGCATCCCAAAAAACCTGCGCATGCGCATCCCACAAAACCTGCGCATGCGCATCCCACAAAACCTCGCACGTGTTTATACTCGACTAGCCTGCGGGATGCATCCTCTCGCACGTGTTTTTACTCGACTAGCCTGCGGGATGCATCCTCTCGCACGTGTTTTTACTCGACTACCCTGCGGGATGCATCCTCTCGCACGTGTTTTTGCTCGACTAGCCATGCGCATCCCAAAAAACCTGCGCATGCGCATCCCACAAAACCTGCGCATGCGCATCCCACAAAACCTCGCACGTGTTTTTACTCGACTAGCCTGCGGGATGCATCCTCTCGCACGTGTTTTTACTCGACTAGCCTGCAGGATGCATCCTCTCGCACGTGTTTTTACTCGACTAGCCTGCGGGATGCATCCTCTCGCACGTGTTTTTACTCGACTAGCCTGCGGGATGCATCCTCTCGCACGTGTTTTTACTCGACTAGCCTGCGGGATGCATCCTCTCGCACGTGTTTTTACACGACTAGCCTGCGGGATGCATCCTCTCGCACGTGTTTTTACTCGACTACCCTGCGGGATGCATCCTCTCGCACGTGTTTTTGCTCGACTAGCCATGCGCATCCCAAAAAACCTGCGCATGCGCATCCCACAAAACCTCGCATGTGTTTTTACTCGACTAGCCTGCGGGATGCATCCTCTCGCACGTGTTTTTACTCGACTAGCCTGCGGGATGCATCCTCTCGCACGTGTTTTTACTCGACTACCCTGCGGGATGCATCCTCTCGCACGTGTTTTTGCTCGACTAGCCATGCGCATCCCAAAAAACCTGCGCATGCGCATCCCACAAAACCTGCGCATGCGCATCCCACAAAACCTCGCACGTGATTTTACTCGACTAGCCTGCGGGATGCATCCTCTCGCACGTGTTTTTACTCGACTAGCCTGCAGGATGCATCCTCTCGCACGTGTTTTTACTCGACTAGCCTGCGGGATGCATCCTCTCGCACGTGTTTTTACTCGACTAGCCTGCGGGATGCATCCTCTCGCACGTGTTTTTGCTGGACTAGCCTGCGGGATGCATCCTCTGGCACGTGTTTTTGCTCGACTAGCCATGCGCATCCCAAAAAACCTGCGCATGCGCATCCCACAAAACCTGCGCATGCGCATCTCACAAAACCTCGCACGTGTATTTACTCGACTAGCCTGCGGGATGCATCCTCTCGCACATGTTTTTGCTCGACTAGCCTGCGGGATGCATCCTCTCGTACGTGTTTTTGCTCGACTAGCCATGCGCATCCCAAAAAACCTGCGCATGCGCATCCCACAAAACCTGCGCATGCGCATCCCACAAAACCTCGCACGTGTTTTTACTCGACTAGCCTGCGGGATGCATCCTCTCGCACGTGTTTTTGCTCGACTAGCCTGCGGGATGCATCCTCTCGCACGTGTTTTTGCTCGACTAGCCTGCGGGATGCATCCTCTCGCACGTGTTTGTGCTCGACTAGCCTGCGGGATGCATCCTCTCGCACGTGTTTTTACTCGACTAGCCTGCGGGATGCATCCTCTCGCACGTGTTTTTGCTCGACTAGCCATGCGCATCCCAAAAAACCTGCGCATGCGCATCCCACAAAACCTGCGCATGCGCATCCCACAAAACCTCGCACGTGTTTTTGCTCGACTAGCCATGCGCATCCCAAAAAACCTGCGCATGCGCATCCCACAAAACCTGCGCATGCGCATCCCACAAAACCTCGCACGTGTTTTTACTCGGCTAGCCGGCGGGATGCATCCTCTCGCACGTGTTTTTACTCGACTAGCCTGCGGGATGCATCCTCTCGCACGTGTTTTTGCTCGACTAGCCTGCGGGATGCATCCTCTCGCACGTGTTTTTGCTCGACTAGCCTGCGGGATGCATCCTCTCGCACGTGTTTGTGCTCGACTAGCCTGCGGGATGCATCCTCTCGCACGTGTTTTTACTCGACTAGCCTGCGGGATGCATCCTCTCGCACGTGTTTTTGCTCGACTAGCCATGCGCATCCCAAAAAACCTGCGCATGCGCATCCCACAAAACCTGCGCATGCGCATCCCACAAAACCTCGCACGTGTTTTTGCTCGACTAGCCATGCGCATCCCAAAAAACCTGCGCATGCGCATCCCACAAAACCTGCGCATGCGCATCCCACAAAACCTCGCACGTGTTTTTACTCGACTAGCCGGCGGGATGCATCCTCTCGCACGTGTTTTTGCTCGACTAGCCTGCGGGATGCATCCTCTCGCACGTGTTTTTGCTCGACTAGCCTGCGGGATGCATCCTCTCGCACGTGTTTTTACTCGACTAGCCTGCAGGATGCATCCTCTCGCACGTGTTTTTACTCGACTAGCCTGCGGGATGCATCCTCTCGCACGTGTTTTTGGTCGACTAGCCATGCGCATCCCAAAAAAACTGCGCATGCGCATCCCAAAATACCTGCGCATGCGCATCCCACAAAACCTCGCACGTGTTTTTACTCGACTAGCCTGCGGGATGCATCCTCTCGCACGTGTTTTTACTCGACTACCCTGCGGGATGCATCCTCTCTCACGTGTTTTTGCTCGACTAGCCATGCGCATCCCAAAAAACCTGCGCATGCGCATCCCACAAAACCTGCGCATGCGCATCCCACAAAACCTCGCACGTGTTTTTGCTCGACTAGCCATGCGCATCCCAAAAAACCTGCGCATGCGCATCCCACAAAACCTGCGCATGCGCATCCCACAAAACCTCGCACGTGTTTATACTCGACTAGCCTGCGGGATGCATCCTCTCGCACGTGTTTTTACTCGACTAGCCTGCGGGATGCATCCTCTCGCACGTGTTTTTACTCGACTACCCTGCGGGATGCATCCTCTCGCACGTGTTTTTGCTCGACTAGCCATGCGCATCCCAAAAAACCTGCGCATGCGCATCCCACAAAACCTGCGCATGCGCATCCCACAAAACCTCGCACGTGTTTTTACTCGACTAGCCTGCGGGATGCATCCTCTCGCACGTGTTTTTACTCGACTAGCCTGCAGGATGCATCCTCTCGCACGTGTTTTTACTCGACTAGCCTGCGGGATGCATCCTCTCGCACGTGTTTTTACTCGACTAGCCTGCGGGATGCATCCTCTCGCACGTGTTTTTACTCGACTAGCCTGCGGGATGCATCCTCTCGCACGTGTTTTTACACGACTAGCCTGCGGGATGCATCCTCTCGCACGTGTTTTTACTCGACTACCCTGCGGGATGCATCCTCTTTCACGTGTTTTTGCTCGACTAGCCATGCGCATCCCAAAAAACCTGCGCATGCGCATCCCACAAAACCTCGCATGTGTTTTTACTCGACTAGCCTGCGGGATGCATCCTCTCGCACGTGTTTTTACTCGACTAGCCTGCGGGATGCATCCTCTCGCACGTGTTTTTACTCGACTACCCTGCGGGATGCATCCTCTCGCACGTGTTTTTGCTCGACTAGCCATGCGCATCCCAAAAAACCTGCGCATGCGCATCCCACAAAACCTCGCACGTGATTTTACTCGACTAGCCTGCGGGATGCATCCTCTCGCACGTGTTTTTGCTCGACTAGCCTGCGGGATGCATCCTCTCGCACGTGTTTTTGCTCGACTAGCCTGCGGGATGCATCCTCTCGCACGTGTTTGTGCTCGACTAGCCTGCGGGATGCATCCTCTCGCACGTGTTTTTACTCGACTAGCCTGCGGGATGCATCCTCTCGCACGTGTTTTTGCTCGACTAGCCATGCGCATCCCAAAAAACCTGCGCATGCGCATCCCACAAAACCTGCGCATGCGCATCCCACAAAACCTCGCACGTGTTTTTGCTCGACTAGCCATGCGCATCCCAAAAAACCTGCGCATGCGCATCCCACAAAACCTGCGCATGCGCATCCCACAAAACCTCGCACGTGTTTTTACTCGACTAGCCTGCGGGATGCATCCTCTCGCACGTGTTTTTACTCGACTAGCCTGCGGGATGCATCCTCTCGCACGTGTTTTTACTCGACTACCCTGCGGGATGCATCCTCTCGCACGTGTTTTTGCTCGACTAGCCATGCGCATCCCAAAAAACCTGCGCATGCGCATCCCAAAAAACCTGCGCATGCGCATCCCACAAAACCTGCGCATGCGCATCCCACAAAACCTCGCACGTGTTTTTACTCGACTAGCCTGCGGGATGCATCCTCTCGCACGTGTTTTTACTCGACTACCCTGCGGGATGCATCCTCTCGCACGTGTTTTTACTCGACTAGCCCGGCGGGATGCATCCTCTCGCACGTGTTTTTACTCGACTAGCCTGCAGGATGCATCCTCTCGCACGTGTTTTTACTCGACTAGCCTGCGGGATGCATCCTCTCGCACGTGTTTTTGCTCGACTAGCCATGCGCATCCCAAAAAACCTGCGCATGCGCATCCCAAAAAACCTGCGCATGCGCGTCCCACAAAACCTGCGCATGCGCATCCCACAAAACCAGCGCATGCGCATCCCACAAAACCTCGCACGTGTTTTTACTCGACTAGCCTGCGGGATGCATCCTCTCGCACGTGTTTTTACTCGACTAGCCTGCGGGATGCATCCTCTCGCACGTGTTTTTACTCGACTAGCCTGCGGGATGCATCCTCTCGCACGTGTTTTTGCTGGACTAGCCTGCGGGATGCATCCTCTCGCACGTGTTTTTGCTCGACTAGGCATGCGCATCCCACAAAACCTGTGCATGCGCATCCCACAATCCCTCGCACGTGTTTTTACTCGACTAGCCTGCGGGATGCATCCTCTCGCACGTGTTTTTACTCGACTAGCCTGCGGGATGCATCCTCTCGCACGTGTTTTTGCTCGACTAGCCATGCGCATCCCAAAAAACCTGCGCATGCGCATCCCACAAAACCTGCGCATGCGCATCCCACAAAACCTCGCACGTGTTTTTACTCGACTAGCCTGCGGGATGCATCCTCTCGCACGTGTTTTTGCTCTACTAGCCTTCGGGATGCATCCTCTCGCACGTGTTTTTGCTCGACTAGCCTGCGGCATGCATCCTCTCGCACGTGTTTGTGCTCGACTAGCCTGCGGGATGCATCCTCTCGCACGTGTTTTTACTCGACTAGCCTGCGGGATGCATCCTCTCGCACGTGTTTTTGCTCGACTAGCCTGCGGGATGCATCCTCTCGCACGTGTTTTTGCTCGACTAGCCTGCGGGATGCATCCTCTCGCACGTGTTTTTACTCGACTAGCCTGCAGGATGCATCCTCTCGCACGTGTTTTTACTCGACTAGCCTGCGGGATGCATCCTCTCGCACGTGTTTTTACTCGACTACCCTGCGGGATGCATCCTCTCGCACGTGTTTTTGCTCGACTAGCCATGCGCATCCCAAAAAACCTGCGCATGCGCATCCCACAAAACCTCGCACGTGTTTTTACTCGACTAGCCTGCGGGATGCATCCTCTCGCACGTGTTTTTACTCGACTAGCCTGCGGGATGCATCCTCTCGCACGTGTTTTTACACGACTACCCTGCGGGATGCATCCTCTCGCACGTGTTTTTGCTCGACAAGCCATGCGCATCCCAAAAAACCTGCGCATGCGCATCCCACAAAACCTGCGCATGCGCATCCCACAAAACCTCGCACGTGTTTTTACTCGACTAGCCTGCGGGATGCATCCTCTCGCACGTGTTTTTACTCGACTAGCCTGCGGGATGCATCCTCTCGCACGTGTTTTTGCTCGACTAGCCATGCGCATCCCAAAAAACCTGCGCATGCGCATCCCACAAAACCTGCGCATGCGCATCCCACAAAACCTCGCACGTGTTTTTACTCGACTAGCCTGCGGGATGCATCCTCTCGCACGTGTTTTTGCTCTACTAGCCTGCGGGATGCTTCCTCTCGCACGTGTTTTTGCTCGACTAGCCTGCGGGATGCATCCTCTCGCACGTGTTTGTGCTCGACTAGCCTGCGGGATGCATCCTCTCGCACGTGTTTTTACTCGACTAGCCTGCGGGATGCATCCTCTCGCACGTGTTTTTGCTCGACTAGCCTGCGGGATGCATCCTCTCGCACGTGTTTTTGCTCGACTAGCCTGCGGGATGCATCCTCTCGCACGTGTTTTTACTCGACTAGCCTGCAGGATGCATCCTCTCGCACGTGTTTTTACTCGACTAGCCTGCGGGATGCATCCTCTCGCACGTGTTTTTACTCGACTACCCTGCGGGATGCATCCTCTCGCACGTGTTTTTGCTCGACTAGCCATGCGCATCCCAAAAAACCTGCGCATGCGCATCCCACAAAACCTGCGCATGCGCATCCCACAAAACCTCGCACGTGTTTTTACTCGACTAGCCTGCGGGATGCATCCTCTCGCACGTGTTTTTACTCGACTAGCCTGCGGGATGCATCCTCTCGCACGTGTTTTTACTCGACTAGCCTGCGGGATGCATCCTCTCGCACGTGTTTTTGCTCGACTAGCCATGCGCATCCCAAAAAACCTGCGCATGCGCATCCCACAAAACCTGCGCATGCGCATCCCACAAAACCTCGCACGTGTTTTTACTCGACTAGCCTGCGGGATGCATCCTCTCACACGTGTTTTTGCTCGACTAGCCTGCGGGATGCATCCTCTCGCACGTGTTTTTCCTGGACTAGCCTGCGGGATGCATCCTCTCGCACGTGTTTTTGCTCGACTAGGCATGCGCATCCCAAAAAACCTGCGCATGCGCATCCCAAAAAACCTGCGCATGCGCATCCCACAAAACCTGCGCATGCGCATCCCACAAAACCTCGCACGTGTTTTTACTCGACTAGCCTGCGGGATGCATCCTCTCGCACGTGTTTTTACTCGACTAGCCTGCGGGATGCATCCTCTCGCACGTGTTTTTGCTCGACTAGCCTGCGGGATGCATCCTCTCGCACGTGTTTTTGCTCGACTAGCCTGCGGGATGCATCCTCTCGCACGTGTTTTTGCTCGACTAGCCATGCGCATCCCAAAAAACCTGCGCATGCGCATCCCAAAAAACCTGCGCATGCGCATCCCAAAAAACCTGCGCATGCGCATCCCACAAAACCTGCGCATGCGCATCCCACAAAACCTGCGCATGCGCATCCCACAAAACCTCGCACGTGTTTTTACTCGACTAGCCTGCGGGATGCATCCTCTCGCACGTGTTTTTACTCGACTAGCCTGCGGGATGCATCCTCCCGCACGTGTTTTTACTCGACTAGCCTGCGGGATGCATCCTCTCGCACGTGTTTTTGCTGGACTAGCCTGCGGGATGCATCCTCTCGCACGTGTTTTTGCTCGACTAGCCATGCGCATCCCAAAAAACCTGCGCATGCGCATCCCAAAAAACCTGCGCATGCGCATCCCACAAAACCTCGCACGTGTTTTTACTCGACTAGCCTGCGGGATGCATCCTCTCGCACGTGTTTTTGCTCGACTAGCCTGCGGGATGCATCCTCTCGCACGTGTTTTTACTCGACTACCCTGCGGGATGCATCCTCTCTCACGTGTTTTTGCTCGACTAGCCATGCGCATCCCAAAAAACCTGCGCATGCGCATCCCACAAAACCTGCGCATGCGCATCCCACAAAACCTCGCACGTGTTTTTGCTCGACTAGCCATGCGCATCCCAAAAAACCTGCGCATGCGCATCCCACAAAACCTGCGCATGCGCATCCCACAAAACCTCGCACGTGTTTATACTCGACTAGACTGCGGGATGCATCCTCTCGCACGTGTTTTTACTCGACTAGCCTGCGGGATGCATCCTCTCGCACGTGTTTTTACTCGACTACCCTGCGGGATGCATCCTCTCGCACGTGTTTTTGCTCGACTAGCCATGCGCATCCCAAAAAACCTGCGCATGCGCATCCCACAAAACCTGCGCATGCGCATCCCACAAAACCTCGCACGTGTTTTTACTCGACTAGCCTGCGGGATGCATCCTCTCGCACGTGTTTTTACTCGACTAGCCTGCAGGATGCATCCTCTCGCACGTGTTTTTACTCGACTAGCCTGCGGGATGCATCCTCTCGCACGTGTTTTTACTCGACTAGCCTGCGGGATGCATCCTCTCGCACGTGTTTTTACTCGACTAGCCTGCGGGATGCATCCTCTCGCACGTGTTTTTACACGACTAGCCTGCGGGATGCATCCTCTCGCACGTGTTTTTACTCGACTACCCTGCGGGATGCATCCTCTCGCACGTGTTTTTGCTCGACTAGCCATGCGCATCCCAAAAAACCTGCGCATGCGCATCCCACAAAACCTCGCATGTGTTTTTACTCGACTAGCCTGCGGGATGCATCCTCTCGCACGTGTTTTTACTCGACTAGCCTGCGGGATGCATCCTCTCGCACGTGTTTTTACTCGACTACCCTGCGGGATGCATCCTCTCGCACGTGTTTTTGCTCGACTAGCCATGCGCATCCCAAAAAACCTGCGCATGCGCATCCCACAAAACCTGCGCATGCGCATCCCACAAAACCTCGCACGTGATTTTACTCGACTAGCCTGCGGGATGCATCCTCTCGCACGTGTTTTTACTCGACTAGCCTGCAGGATGCATCCTCTCGCACGTGTTTTTACTCGACTAGCCTGCGGGATGCATCCTCTCGCACGTGTTTTTACTCGACTAGCCTGCGGGATGCATCCTCTCGCACGTGTTTTTGCTGGACTAGCCTGCGGGATGCATCCTCTCGCACGTGTTTTTGCTCGACTAGGCATGCGCATCCCAAAAAACCTGCGCATGCGCATCCCAAAAAACCTGCGCATGCGCATCCCACAAAACCTGCGCATGCGCATCCCACAAAACCTCGCACGTGTTTTTACTCGACTAGCCTGCGGGATGCATCCACTCGCACGTGTTTTTACTCGACTAGCCTGCGGGATGCATCCTCTCGCACGTGTTTTTACTCGACTAGCCTGCGGGATGCATCCTCTCGCACGTGTTTTTACTCGACTAGCCTGCGGGATGCATCCTCTCGCACGTGTTTTTACTCGACTAGCCTGCGGGATGCATCCTCTGGCACGTGTTTTTGCTCGACTAGCCATGCGCATCCCAAAAAACCTGCGCATGCGCATCCCACAAAACCTGCGCATGCGCATCCCACAAAACCTCGCACGTGTATTTACTCGACTAGCCTGCGGGATGCATCCTCTCGCACATGTTTTTGCTCGACTAGCCTGCGGGATGCATCCTCTCGTACGTGTTTTTGCTCGACTAGCCATGCGCATCCCAAAAAACCTGCGCATGCGCATCCCACAAAACCTGCGCATGCGCATCCCACAAAACCTCGCACGTGTTTTTACTCGACTAGCCTGCGGGATGCATCCTCTCGCACGTGTTTTTGCTCGACTAGCCTGCGGGATGCATCCTCTCGCACGTGTTTTTGCTCGACTAGCCTGCGGGATGCATCCTCTCGCACGTGTTTGTGCTCGACTAGCCTGCGGGATGCATCCTCTCGCACGTGTTTTTACTCGACTAGCCTGCGGGATGCATCCTCTCGCACGTGTTTTTGCTCGACTAGCCATGCGCATCCCAAAAAACCTGCGCATGCGCATCCCACAAAACCTCGCACGTGTTTTTGCTCGACTAGCCATGCGCATCCCAAAAAACCTGCGCATGCGCATCCCACAAAACCTGCGCATGCGCATCCCACAAAACCTCGCACGTGTTTTTACTCGACTAGCCTGCGGGATGCATCCTCTCGCACGTGTTTTTACTCGACTAGCCTGCGGGATGCATCCTCTCGCACGTGTTTTTGCTCGACTAGCCTGCGGGATGCATCCTCTCGCACGTGTTTTTGCTCGACTAGCCTGCGGGATGCATCCTCTCGCACGTGTTTGTGCTCGACTAGCCTGCGGGATGCATCCTCTCGCACGTGTTTTTACTCGACTAGCCTGCGGGATGCATCCTCTCGCACGTGTTTTTGCTCGACTAGCCTGCGGGATGCATCCTCTCGCACGTGTTTTTGCTCGACTAGCCTGCGGGATGCATCCTCTCGCACGTGTTTTTACTCGACTATCCTGCACGATGCATCCTCTCGCACGTGTTTTTACTCGACTAGCCTGCGGGATGCATCCTCTCGCACGTGTTTTTGCTCGACTAGCCATGCGCATCCCAAAAAAACTGCGCATGCGCATCCCAAAAAACCTGCGCATGCGCATCCCACAAAACCTCGCACGTGTTTTTACTCGACTAGCCTGCGGGATGCATCCTCTCGCACGTGTTTTTGCTCGACTAGCCTGCGGGATGCATCCTCTCGCACGTGTTTTTACTCGACTACCCTGCGGGATGCATCCTCTCTCACGTGTTTTTGCTCGACTAGCCATGCGCATCCCAAAAAACCTGCGCAGGCGCATCCCACAAAACCTGCGCATGCGCATCCCACAAAACCTCGCACGTGTTTTTGCTCGACTAGCCATGCGCATCCCAAAAAACCTGCGCATGCGCATCCCACAAAACCTGCGCATGCGCATCCCACAAAACCTCGCACGTGTTTATACTCGACTAGCCTGCGGGATGCATCCTCTCGCACGTGTTTTTACTCGACTAGCCTGCGGGATGCATCCTCTCGCACGTGTTTTTACTCGACTACCCTGCGGGATGCATCCTCTCGCACGTGTTTTTGCTCGACTAGCCATGCGCATCCCAAAAAACCTGCGCATGCGCATCCCACAAAACCTGCGCATGCGCATCCCACAAAACCTCGCACGTGTTTTTACTCGACTAGCCTGCGGGATGCATCCTCTCGCACGTGTTTTTACTCGACTAGCCTGCAGGATGCATCCTCTCGCACGTGTTTTTACTCGACTAGCCTGCGGGATGCATCCTCTCGCACGTGTTTTTACTCGACTAGCCTGCGGGATGCATCCTCTCGCACGTGTTTTTACTCGACTAGCCTGCGGGATGCATCCTCTCGCACGTGTTTTTACACGACTAGCCTGCGGGATGCATCCTCTCGCACGTGTTTTTACTCGACTACCCTGCGGGATGCATCCTCTCGCACGTGTTTTTGCTCGACTAGCCATGCGCATCCCAAAAAACCTGCGCATGCGCATCCCACAAAACCTCGCATGTGTTTTTACTCGACTAGCCTGCGGGATGCATCCTCTCGCACGTGTTTTTACTCGACTAGCCTGCGGGATGCATCCTCTCGCACGTGTTTTTACTCGACTACCCTGCGGGATGCATCCTCTCGCACGTGTTTTTGCTCGACTAGCCATGCGCATCCCAAAAAACCTGCGCATGCGCATCCCACAAAACCTCGCACGTGTTTTTGCTCGACTAGCCATGCGCATCCCAAAAAACCTGCGCATGCGCATCCCACAAAACCTGCGCATGCGCATCCCACAAAACCTCGCACGTGTTTTTACTCGACTAGCCTGCGGGATGCATCCTCTCGCACGTGTTTTTACTCGACTAGCCTGCGGGATGCATCCTCTCGCACGTGTTTTTGCTCGACTAGCCTGCGGGATGCATCCTCTCGCACGTGTTTTTGCTCGACTAGCCTGCGGGATGCATCCTCTCGCACGTGTTTGTGCTCGACTAGCCTGCGGGATGCATCCTCTCGCACGTGTTTTTACTCGACTAGCCTGCGGGATGCATCCTCTCGCACGTGTTTTTGCTCGACTAGCCTGCGGGATGCATCCTCTCGCACGTGTTTTTGCTCGACTAGCCTGCGGGATGCATCCTCTCGCACGTGTTTTTACTCGACTATCCTGCACGATGCATCCTCTCGCACGTGTTTTTACTCGACTAGCCTGCGGGATGCATCCTCTCGCACGTGTTTTTGCTCGACTAGCCATGCGCATCCCAAAAAAACTGCGCATGCGCATCCCAAAAAACCTGCGCATGCGCATCCCACAAAACCTCGCACGTGTTTTTACTCGACTAGCCTGCGGGATGCATCCTCTCGCACGTGTTTTTGCTCGACTAGCCTGCGGGATGCATCCTCTCGCACGTGTTTTTACTCGACTACCCTGCGGGATGCATCCTCTCTCACGTGTTTTTGCTCGACTAGCCATGCGCATCCCAAAAAACCTGCGCATGCGCATCCCACAAAACCTGCGCATGCGCATCCCACAAAACCTCGCACGTGTTTTTGCTCGACTAGCCATGCGCATCCCAAAAAACCTGCGCATGCGCATCCCACAAAACCTGCGCATGCGCATCCCACAAAACCTCGCACGTGTTTATACTCGACTAGCCTGCGGGATGCATCCTCTCGCACGTGTTTTTACTCGACTAGCCTGCGGGATGCATCCTCTCGCACGTGTTTTTACTCGACTACCCTGCGGGATGCATCCTCTCGCACGTGTTTTTGCTCGACTAGCCATGCGCATCCCAAAAAACCTGCGCATGCGCATCCCACAAAACCTGCGCATGCGCATCCCACAAAACCTCGCACGTGTTTTTACTCGACTAGCCTGCGGGATGCATCCTCTCGCACGTGTTTTTACTCGACTAGCCTGCAGGATGCATCCTCTCGCACGTGTTTTTACTCGACTAGCCTGCGGGATGCATCCTCTCGCACGTGTTTTTACTCGACTAGCCTGCGGGATGCATCCTCTCGCACGTGTTTTTACTCGACTAGCCTGCGGGATGCATCCTCTCGCACGTGTTTTTACACGACTAGCCTGCGGGATGCATCCTCTCGCACGTGTTTTTACTCGACTACCCTGCGGGATGCATCCTCTCGCACGTGTTTTTGCTCGACTAGCCATGCGCATCCCAAAAAACCTGCGCATGCGCATCCCACAAAACCTCGCATGTGTTTTTACTCGACTAGCCTGCGGGATGCATCCTCTCGCACGTGTTTTTACTCGACTAGCCTGCGGGATGCATCCTCTCGCACGTGTTTTTACTCGACTACCCTGCGGGATGCATCCTCTCGCACGTGTTTTTGCTCGACTAGCCATGCGCATCCCAAAAAACCTGCGCATGCGCATCCCACAAAACCTGCGCATGCGCATCCCACAAAACCTCGCACGTGATTTTACTCGACTAGCCTGCGGGATGCATCCTCTCGCACGTGTTTTTGCTCGACTAGCCTGCGGGATGCATCCTCTCGCACGTGTTTTTGCTCGACTAGCCTGCGGGATGCATCCTCTCGCACGTGTTTGTGCTCGACTAGCCTGCGGGATGCATCCTCTCGCACGTGTTTTTACTCGACTAGCCTGCCGGATGCATCCTCTCGCACGTGTTTTTGCTCGACTAGCCATGCGCATCCCAAAAAACCTGCGCATGCGCATCCCACAAAACCTGCGCATGCGCATCCCACAAAACCTCGCACGTGTTTTTGCTCGACTAGCCATGCGCATCCCAAAAAACCTGCGCATGCGCATCCCACAAAACCTGCGCATGCGCAT